>NC_069711.1:35462659-35480159 GCF_027358585.1 Pangasianodon hypophthalmus | reverse complement strand
GCTGCTGCAATATTTAGTAATATTTTCCTCACAAAAAAATTTAATCTAACTTTGTTAGTTCATGTGCAGTTCATTGTGTGGATTCTGTTCTGAAAGTCAGAGAGGTTCTCAATAACGTTTAATCAGGAGCTAGCTCACAGAATGCTAGCTAACTGGCTAATTAGCGATTAGCATAAGAGATTAGCGCGCTCCATATTCTCACACACACACACACACACACACACTAAACCCATGACCTCCAGCACTATGTTCCAGATAACAAAGCTTTATCTTTACACTTTATTTCTTTATACACACTTTGAAAAAAACTTGTTAGCAAACTATAACTATATAAACATTACTTGTTTAGCTACATTAGCATTAGCCTCGTAGCTTCAGCTGTTTCACTGCATTTGTGTTAAAAGGACTCGGTTTAAAGCTGACTGACCTCCACGACTGATTAATCCCTTATTTACAGTTAGATAATGTAGAGAATGCAGAGTCTCACACACACACGCACACACACACCTCACGCACACACACGCGCGCGCACACACACGCACACACACCTCACACACGCACACACACACACACGCACACACACCTCACACACACCGCACACACACCTCACACACACGCACACACACACCTCACACACACGCACACACACGCACACACCTCACACACACGCACGCACACACACACACACCTCACACACACACACACCTCACACACACACGCACGCACACACACACACACCTCACACACGCACACACACACACCTCACACACACACGCACACACACACCTCACACACACACCTCACACACACCTCACACACACACACACCTCACAGAGCTCTCTATTGGACTTTACAGATAATGTAGAGAATGCAGAGTCACATACACACACACCTCACACACACACACATACACACACACGTATACACACACACACACACACACCTCTCACACACACCTCTCACACACACACATACACACACACGTATACACACACACACACACACCTCTCACACACACACATACACTCACACACACACACACACACACACCTCTCACACACACACACACATGTACACACACACACACACCTCACAGAGCTCTCTATTGGACTTTATAGTGCACTACTTAGGGAGTAAAAGGCACTGTACACTATATAGTGTGTAAAATCTCACTTCTAGGGTGAAGTGCACTGAAATATGACTCCCTATTAGTGATCTAGTGCACTTCACTCCCTGTGTACCCTACATAGTGTCTACACACACAAACACACACACACGTACCTGGTGTGGTGTTCAGGTGTTGTCCCGGTGTGTTTGCGTGGCTGTGTGTTGGCGTGGTTCTGCTCGGTGACGCTGTGACCTTTGACCCGTTGCCATAGAGACTCATCCTCTGGTTGCGCAGTTCTTCCTCTCGCTTTTTCGCTTCCTGAATGTCCTTATGCACGTCTGGAAGGAGGGACAGCGACGATCTCAGCTTGAAGAACGGGTTCTCCTTCAGCTCTTCACCGTTAGCCGTCTCGTTTTGGACTTGTGAGTTGCGATGAAGATCCTCAGGTGAAGATCTGACGCTTCCTGAGTCCATCGCAGTCACCGGGTTGTAAACCTGCCTGTTGGTGTGTGAAATCACTGTAGGATTGTTCTCGATGATTATCACCTGCCGATCCACAGCCTCCGAGAACCCTGGACCACGTGGTTTTGGGTTCTGGAACTGCAGGTTCCTTGTTGGTTCCTTAGAAGATTCCAACATGTTGTCATCCTGATTTCTTTTGATCTGGAGATCTTTGGGTTCCTGGATGGCTTTTAATCCAGAATTTTGGTTCTGGAAAAAGATATCCAGACTTTTCCTCTGTTCTTTAAAAGATCCAGAGACCTCAATGTCCTCACTATCTCTGGAGGTCTGAAGATCTTTATTCTCCTGGAGGGATTCGAACAGGAGTTTCTTCTCCTTCAGAGATGAGAAGAGTTGAGGAGAAGAATCCAGCTCCAAGTGACTTGTGTGTTCCTTAGATGAGCAGTCCTGATTTCCACCATTGATGATCTTGCAGGATGAAACACAGGATTTTCCCTCGTTCTTCGGCTCCTGAACAGTTCTGAATGTCTCATGATCCTGATTTCTTGAGATCTGGAGATCTTTGGGTGAAGTTTCAATGGGCTGGAATGGGGAATGGTTCTGGAAAATCATTGCCAGGCTGTTTATGGGTTCCTGAGTTCTGTCACTGGAGATTTGGGAATCTTTGGATTCCTGGAAGGCTTCGAAGAGAAGTTTTTTTTCCTGTAGTTGTCTCACGGTACCTTTGTCGTAAAATCCAGGGAGCCTTCCGAGCTTGACCAGCACCTTCTCTCTTTCAGCTTCAGCGTGGATCTCACGCTGCATCTTCTTCCCAGCGAACTGGCGCTCCTTGCCGTGATCCTTCACTGACTTCTCTGGGAGATCTTGGGAGAGGATGGACTTTCTGAGTGGGATCTCGATGAACTCCTTGGTCTCGTCCAGGCCCCGCGAGCGGCGAAGGCTCTGCTCTCGTTTGAAGGCGAGGCGTATCTCCCTCTCGATTGGCGTCTCGTTATCCGACATGCTGTTCAGGGAGAAATCAGCAGACACTCCGCTGTCACTTTGGTTGTCGTCATATTGATCCAGGTCCATGTTTCTTCTCCGTTCTCTTCTCAGATCTTCAGCGTGTCTCTGTGTTTCTTGTCTGATCTGCACTTTGTCTGATCTCAATCCTGTCTCGTCCTCTCTCTCTTCACTCTCCCTCTCTGCCTCCCTCCACCCTGCTGCCTCTATTATCAAACACTCACTGACCATAAAAGACCTGCAGCTCAGGTTTCCAGGATCTCTATTGGCTGTCTCGTCGGCAACAGTTTCTAAGGGAGGAGTTGATTTGCACACCTGTTGCACTTCCTGATTCTGAGCCGGATCAGGAGTCTCAGACGCCCCCTGCTGGTCACCTCCGCTCTTTATCCTCCTCTCATCCTGATCCTCTGACAGGAACATGATGGAATCCTCAAGAGACTCAGTTTTTTGGTCCAGTGATGATTGATATGTTTGATGTTTGTAACTCCGCCCACTTCCTGTTTTCTCATTCAAACAGAAAGCTTTGCTGTCATTATAAAATGTAAAATCGAGCCCTTGTTCTTTGAAAGGTTCATCAGATAATTCCTGTATGAGCTCTGATTGGTCTGTTTGTGAAGTGTCACGTCCATCACTCCACACACCTCCTTCATTTTCACACTCCACCATTTCGGGCCACTTGTGATGTTCCATTACGTCATCCGTGTCAGTCAGATCGCTGTTTGGCGTCACAGCTCCATCTTCTGGCACAAACGTGGCATCACAATGACAAAGTACAGCTTCTGCTCCAGTCTGGGATTCAGTGACTTCCTGTTCAGAAAGACTGGAGCGTGTTTCCTCTTCCTGTGCCCGAGGAGCCGCGTGTCCTCGTCTTCCTACATCGTCTTCAGCATCACAATCTCCTTCCATCCACACTCCGATGCTCCAGTCGTCCTGAGATTCCAAACTCGGCGAGGAACGGGAAGAATCGGACGCCATGATGCTGCTGAATCAGGAAACGTTAAAAAAAATATATATATATATCAAAAAGAATACTCAAGAATATTTTTTTCAATCTGTGACACAAACACTTAACTAAAATACTAACGATGCACAATTCCGGATACTGAGCTTCGATCCTGGTTCATCATTATCCTGAAATGAAGTATTGGATTATAGTGAGATCAGATGTGAGATATTTTCCAATCTAATCCTGTCTTTTAGTCTGATGAAATAACAATTATGGTTAATTGATCATTTAGACAAAAATGGAGATGAAAGAAGTCATGTGTTTGACCTGTATGTACAGTAAGAGAGCTTGTAAAACTACAACAGTGAAATAAAGACCTGAACACGTTAAACACACGACGCTGACACGTCTACACCGCGCTAACGTCAGCGCATTAGCATGACGCCGTGTTATTAGCGAGCAGCAAAGCGACAGCTGATTTATTTTCCATTTTTGGCAACATGCGACATTTAAACTGAAATTCTCATTTCTACACAAATCAGATGTGAAGCTGTAAAGAAGCGACGAATCCAAACGATCGGCTCGAACGATTCCTCGGACTGATCCTGCGGAGCGTGAGGTCCGACGTTTCTTCAGTTCCCCGCTTCAGCTCCCAGCTTTAGTTCCTACTTGCGATTAGTTCCTGTTTACTGTCTGATGCAAAAATGGAAGAAAAACTTATAACCATGGTTTCATCTTATCCCATCATATAGGATATTATATCAACATTATAATATTACTTTGTGTTTAATTAGATACCTTTAGGAACTAAACTAAACGCCGGACAGGCCACACCCTCATAATTTAGATCTTTAAAGATAATTTAAATCTAATAATTTAGAGTAATGTATGTGAAATATCTCCCTTTCTGACTGCAGATAATGTTTACAGTGTTTACAGTTTATTATTTTTTTTTCTTGCTTAGAGCACATTAATCATCTTGCACAGTCTTTTCTCTGTGTTTAATGTTTACAGTTTTCTACTTTTGTACTCCGTAAGAGTTCATTTATCATTTTTGCGCCGCGTCTGCGTAGGAGTGTGTAACTGCAGCACAGGAATTTCACTGTATATAGAAGCGTAAAGCTCTCTTTATGCACATGACAATAAACCTGAAAGCCACAGCGAGAGTCGAGTGATTAGTGTGAGTGTAAGAAGTGTGAGTGTAAGAAGTGTGAGTGTAAGAAGTGTGAGTGTAAGAAGACACAGGTGTAAATCAGGAGGAATTTCATTCATTCAGTCACAGAGGGTTGATGATGTGAGGAATTTTAGTTATAAAACACTTTAACGATTAATCTTCAGAGGTTTGATGAAGGCGGGCCGAGTGTTTTTACATGCTGTGATTGGCCGAGTCGAGCAACATCCAGTAAACAATTACAGCACTGATTAATCAAATAACAATCCTCAGTATGGGATCAGTATCACGTCTCGACTGACTGCGTGTGTGTGTGTGCGTGTGTGTGTGTGCGTGTGTGTGTGCGTGTGTGTGTGCGCGTGTGAGCGTGTGTGAGCGTGTGTGTGTGTGCGTGTGTGTGTGTGTGATATGCTGAGTGGATAAGAGCGGTGTTTATTCTGTAAGTGTTAGTTACATAAGGAACAGATGAACAGTGTTTAATCAGATTAACATCGTCACAGTGAAGAGGATCTGCTTCTCCACTTGGGAATTAAACTCACACATTATACATGCAGAATAAAAATCTATAAAATCTGAAGTAAAATTATTCAGTGTAAAAAACACAGTTAAAGAGAATGTAAAATAAATACACTAAACTTTAGTACTAATAAACTATAATAAACTTTCATTATCAACATCTACTGTTACTACTGCTAATAATAATAATAATAATAATAATAATAATAATATTATTATTATTATTATTATTATTTCTGGGGCAAATTTATGGAAATCGTCCGCAACGTTTCTGCTATTCGATGTGTATTTTTTTGTTGATTGTTTTCCTCTCACAGCACCACACGCAGTGTTTCATTCCTGTGGTACTGCAGGGAGATCACACTGGAACCAATTTTACATATAAATAACACACACACACACACACACACACACACTCGTTTACTTCACTTAATAACATCATCTCTGTAATAGAAACAAAATTTATATATATAAATGTGGATTTTAGAGATTTATGACATCACTGCACTGCGGAAATATTTCTAATGAAATTTAAACTTTTTAAACGGAACAGAAGAAAAAAGTTCAATTCAGTGTCATGTGTGTTACTGTGTGTTAGTGTGTGTTATTGAGTGTGTTAGAGTGTGTGTTAGTGAGTGTGTTAGAGTGTGTGTTAGTGAGTGTTAGTGCGTGTTAGAGTGTGTTATTTAGCTGTGATTTAGTGTGTGTTATTAGGTTTTAGTGTGCGTTAGTGTGTGTTGGTGTGTGTTAGTGGTGTGTTATTTAGTGTGTGTTATTGAGTGTGTTAGTGGTGTGTTAGTGTGTGTTAGTGGTGTGATAGTGTGTGTTGGTGTGTGTTAGTGTGTGTTAGTGGTGTGATGGTGTGTGTTGGTGTGTGTTAGTGGTGTGTTAGTGTGTGTTAGTGTGTGTTGGTGTGTGTTGGTGTGTGTTAGTGGTGTGTCAGTGGTGTGTTGGTGTGTGTTAGTGTGTGTTGGTGTGTGTTAGTGTGTGTTAGTGGTGTGTTAGTGTGCGTTAGTGGTGCGTTAGTGGTGCGTTAGTGGTGTGTTGGTGTGTGTTGGTGGTGTGTTGGTGTGTGTTGGTGTGTGTTGGTGTGTGTTAGTGGTGTGTTATTGGTGTGTTAGTGAGCGTTAGTGTGTGTTAGTGGTGTGTTAGTGTGTTAAAGGAGAAAATCACACTCACCTGTTCATCAAAAACACGACACGATGTAACACATACCAGAGGACAGAGTGTTAATGCTGTAATCAGATTTATACACAAGCGCACACGCGCAGACACACACGCGCACACACACGCACACACACGCACACACACACACACACGCACACACACACACACTCCCTCGAGTTCTTTAAGCCCTAATGCAGAAATATCATAAATACAGAATTATTAATACAGGCACAGTGCACTACAACTACAACAACAACAACAACAACAACAATAATAATAATAATTTATTTTAGCTAACTAGCTGATGTGACATTAACATATTCAACACTTCTGAGTAGCCATGCTAGCTGTGTTAGCGGTGATGCTAAGTGTAATAACAGTGTAATTTCTGTTTGTTTTTTCTCAGTAATCTTCTAACACGTCTGG
Organism: Pangasianodon hypophthalmus; assembly: GCF_027358585.1. Taxonomy (NCBI): domain Eukaryota; kingdom Metazoa; phylum Chordata; class Actinopteri; order Siluriformes; family Pangasiidae; genus Pangasianodon; species Pangasianodon hypophthalmus. The sequence continues at coordinate 35,473,361 of NC_069711.1, read as the reverse complement.
TTCTTTACACCGTTAGCCTCAGACGTTCTGCGCTTCCAGAGTTGCCTAGCAACAGTGTTCCCTTCAGTTAGCATGCTAGCAAATTTTATTAACTACAGCACCCCCACACGCGCACACACACACACACACACACACACTCTCACACTGTAAATTATACAGTGATTAAAACTCACACTCCATTGTTTACAAACTCCATAAACTTGTTCTAAATAAGTCCATAAACATTTTTTTCTACTTTAATGAAGGATAAGACAATAGTTCAGGGATTATATATTTATATTTATTAAAACTATAATGTCAGGAAATATCAGAAAATAGTAAAGATACTGTAACATTATAAAGTATAGCATTAAAAACACTGCAAAAAAATCCCAAAGGCATGAAGGAGATACTGTTCAGAAGCGTATGACACTCTGCGCTCTGATTGGCCGAGAGCAGTACGGAATTAACGAAGGAAAGAATGTATACGGAATAAAAAAGATCAGCTGACTGAAATGTTGAGTCTGACATCTGATTTATTTAAAGTATTTAAAGTGGGTGGGATTATTTTATATATATCTATATGGCTTAATAAGAGTATAACTGTTTCAGATTTCCTTCGCTGTCTACGTCACACTGAAATCCTCACAGTTACAGTCTGAAATGAATGGTTTAGTCTGAGATGGCCAGCAGGGGGCGCCGTGCTGAAGCTGGAGAACTGCAGCCGGCTGCACCAGCAGAATCTAAACTCTGTTGTAGGTTAGTCTGAGCGAGAGGACGCTGTGCTCACGTTTACAAAATACTAAAAAGTTATAACTTAAATCTTACGCCTACAACGTAGTAGTGTAACATCTTCCGTAAAAACACAACTACTCTGTAATTCTGTTCAAAGTTCACGAGAGTAAAAAAAAATGTTTACAGACAACATACTTTTGTAACAGCAAAAAAACAGATCATAAGATGGGCCACAAATCAGCTATTTTTCTATCCGATTATTTATCGGACTCTTCAGCTAGCGTAAAACGTCTGATCGAACGGATATCGCTTGCAAGATACAGTACATCGCAAAATATTTTTAAAAAAGTTCATGTAAAGTACTTTACTATCATTCACGTTCACATCATACGTTTTGAAATTTTGCAACCGCTTCGTTATCTTTCATCGCTAAAATGATTTGTGTGAAACACACACACACACGAGAGACGCATCGCTTTATTGTAAAGCGAAGTCGATTTGGAGTTTGTTGAAATGACGGAGTTGAAGGACACGCGTCGCTCAAAGGAAATGAAGTAAATGTTTACGTAAATGTCGAAATAAATGCACTTCCTGTTTATGTCTGATTTTATTTCTGATTGGCTGGTGATGATGTAATGCCTCGCTCTGTGTGACAGTTTTGATCTACGGTCACGTTACGCACTACGAATGTTACTGTAGCTTAAGCGTCTGTGGTGTAACTGAAACTCTGCACTGTGCTAGTTTTAAACTCTGCTCAGTGTGAGGACCGACTCTGTGATCGAACGTTCAGCTGGTGCAACCGGCTGCAGGACTGTGAAGTCACATGACTGTCAAAGTCACATGACTGTGGAAGTCACATGACGCTGATCACATGACTGAGCAGCACTTGCAGGTTTTCGTCTTTGCCCCCTCGGCCTGGTTCGGGTTCGTTGCGTCTGTCAGTGGTTCCACTTTCGCGGCCAATAGCGGCTCTTCCTCCACCGTGACTCCGCCCAGTGGTATTTCCTGGAACTCTGCTGCGGCGTTTGCGGAGGACGAAGCGGGACCCGGGGATTTCTGAGCACCGTTAGGATTCAGGGCTGAAGCAGGCGGCGTGACAGAGACGGGTGGTGTCTCCACGGCGCCCCCTGGTGTTTCGGCGAGAGACTGTGGCTGTGTTCCAGCTGCTGCACTTTCCTGCTCAGGAGCAGCTGCTGGATCTGCGTCTGCTGTTAAATCTGTGTTTAATGCTGATTTTGTGGCTGAGTCTTTGGTTGGTTTTGTGTCAGAATCAGCGTCAGTGTTTGCGCTCGTTTCTTCATCGGCGTGTGTGATTACTTTTACTTTGGCGTCTTCGTTTGATGAATCGATATCTGTGTTTAGTTTTCCTTCTTCTTGCTCTGTAACTTCACCAGCCTCAGTGAACATTTCTAGATGATTCTCAACAGCTACAGCATTCTTTTTCTCTCGTTCTTCCACTCCTTCTTTCTCTTGTTCTTCCCCTCTTTCTTCCACTCGTTCGTTTTCTTGCTCTTCCTCGCTTTCTTTTTCTCGTTCTTTCGCTAGTTCTTCCTCTCGTTCTTTCTCTAGTTCTTCCTCTTGTTCTTCCACTCGTTCTTTCTCTCTTTCTTTCTCTAGTTCTTCCTCTTGTTCTTCCACGCGTTCTTTCTCTCTTTCTTTCTCTAGTTCTTCCAATCGTTCTTCAACTAGTTCTTTCTCTCGTTCTTCTTCTTTTTCTTCTTCTTCTTCTTTTTCCTCCTTTCCTTTTTCCTCTTTTCCCTTTTCTCTTTCTTCCTCTCGTTCTTCCTCTTCCGCTTTCACTTCCTCCCCCTTGGTTTGCGTGTCCTGGGAGTCTTCGGTCACTTCCTCTCCCTCTTCCGTGATGATCACTCGCTCTGCGCGAATGACCGCACTGACACCATCATCATCATCATCATCATCATCACACAAACCCTGCCCAGGCTCCGCCTCCGTATAACCCAGGAATAGAAGAGTCTCCGCCCCTTTGCTGTTGTCCTTAACATGCTGAAGAGGGGCATTGTGGGATTGCTTGTCTCGTGCAGTGCCGTTGGTGAGAGACGTGTCAGGCGAAGGGTCCGTGCTTTTCTCCTCTCTGTTCGCTGAACTTCCTGTGGAGCACAGATCAGACCGAGATCAGGGTCGTGTCCTAAACATCTCCCTACTTCATATGCAGGGAAATAAGTAAACTGTAATAATCTCTCTAATATCACTTATAAACTAGTGCACTACGTAGTGAGCAGGGTTTGATTTAGGACATGCAGCAGGAGTAAAGGAGGTGCAGAAAGAAAGACTTCAGGGCTGGGAGGTGAGTGTAGTGCAGATGTAGTGAGTTTGGTTAACGAGGAAGTAAACGAGTCTTACCACATGAAGCAGTGATAAAGGAGAAGCTGGAGAAATATAGGCAGCGGGATAGAGAGAATAAATGAGAAAAAAAGAGAGAAAAGAGAGCTGAATTATTTTCTCTTTTTTCCATTAAAATGGAAGCTCGCTTAAGTTAAAGAACCAACAGTTATAAAGTAATATTTCAAAAAAGAAAAAGTTATATTTCTTTTTTAAATAATAATAAAGAGGGAAATCCAGCTTTAGTTTATTTTAGACCTGTGTAATGGGTGTGTTAGATAAATCTCACCTGATGGAGGCGGAGTCACTGCACTCGCTCTCTGTGGGGGAAAGAGAGAGAGAGAGAGAGAGAGAGAGAGAGAGAGAGAGATGGTTTAAGGCTGTAAGAGAAAGTATAATATGAAACAGATTCTGGTGTGAACATGTTCTAATGACTCACACACTTTCCTGTTGATAAGGAGCACACAATACAGTCTGGCTAGGTCACATAAGTGTGCGCTTAAACAGGAACACAACCTCAGCAGTGACAACAGAGAAACTCTTTTTCCAGAAAAACATACAAGTGTCTCACTCTCACTCTCAGCCTGCAGGGGGCGACATTTTCCCCCAAATACACATGAGGACATGTTTAAGGAGATTATTAAAGTGTTTTCTTAGGCACTTGTAAATCAGACGCTCCACAAAACAGATTAAAAACATGTGTAATCATTGATGTGGTGAAGTTTTCTGTAATGAGATGTTTATGTGACATGTATGGAAGGAGTCTCCAGTGTCAGCACTTTGTAACAGTCAGAGGTAAAGCTGTAACTTTAAGTTTTCCGGCTTCAGGACAGAGGAGTTTACGCTTCTTTGTGGTTTCTCAGTAACATGCGTAACAAGCTGCGTTTTTTTTTGTCTTATTAACTTGAAGAGAGAGAATGAATAGAGGCTGGTGAGGGAACGAGTGTTTATAGCTGCTATAACGTAAGCGACAACAGGAACTAACTCATTTCACTGACACTGAATACAACTATAATCGGATAAGAAGTATGATGTGTTGTTCTTTAATAAATAAACAAATGTAATTGTTGGTAAACTGCTGTGGTGTAAGAGGAATAAAACACCTGGGGAAAATAATCAGCGTCAGGGTGGTAACAGTAACTTCACTTCATCACACCACTGCACTGATTATTTTCCTGTAACAGCACTCCCCCATGTGTTCACACTCACACATCCATCTACAGCGTGGTGAACTGGAGGACAGTTACTTGTGGTACGATGGAGATCATTAAAAACGTTTAACTTTCTTTAGTGACTGCTGATTAATGAAGACTAGCTGTTACAGTTCCACAGTGCGGACAGCAGGGGGAGCAGCATTACCCACAATGCACTGCACCAGGAGCTCAGTGCCAGAGGAGATACGGTGACATTGTGTGTGTGTACAGAGAGGTGTGTGTTTCATGATCCAGTGCACAGAGTGTGTGTGTGTGTTTGTGTGTGTGTGTGCGTGTAAGTGGCTCTCACCTCGCCGTTGCCGTGGTGATCTGTGTGTGGCTGGGCTGAAGTTGAGCCGTCTTCCTTATGCTTGTGTGGTTTTTCTGTGATCTCACTTTGCAACCTGACACCCACACACACACACACACACACACACACACTTACTTATACACTTACATACATGTGGACAAACAGGTTTCACACACAACCCACATTTAAATGTACAGAAACACTTCAGAAAGAGAGAGGTATGAGGTTTGGGTTTAGAGTTTAAGTGTAGCATCTAGAGTTTAGTGTGCAGGGTTTGGAGTCTGGGGTTTAGAGTCTGGGTTTAGAGTCTGGGTTTAGTGTGCAGGGTTTAGAGTCTGGGTTTAGAGTCTGGGGTTTAGAGTCTGGGGTTTAGTGTGCAGGGGTTTAGAGTCTGGGTTTAGTGTCCAGGGTTTAGAGTCTGGGGTTTAGAGTCCAGGGTTTAGAGTCTGGGTTTAGTGTGCAGGGTTTAGAGTCCAGGGTTTAGAGTCTGGGTTTAGTGTGCAGGGTTTAGAGTCTGGGTTTAGTGTGCAGGGTTTAGAGTCTGGGGTTTATTATCCATGGTTTAGAGTCTGGGTTTAGTGTGCAGGGTTTGGAGTCTGGGGTTTAGAGTCTGGGGTTTAGTGTGCAGGGTTTAGAGTCTGGGTTTAGTTTGCAGGGTTTAGAGTCTGGGTTTAGTGTGCAGGGTTTAGAGTCTGGGTTTAGTGTGCAGGGTTTGGAGTCTGGGGTTTAGAGTCTGGGGTTTAGAGTCTGGGGTTTAGTGTGCAGGGGTTTAGAGTCTGGGTTTAGTGTGCAGGGTTTAGAGTCTGGGTTTAGTGTGCAGGGTTTGGAGTCTGGGGTTTAGAGTCTGGGGTTTAGTGTGCAGGGTTTAGAGTCTGGGTTTAGTGTGCAGGGTTTAGAGTCTGGGGTTTAGTGTGCAGGGGTTTAGAGTCTGGGGTTTAGTGTGCAGGGTTTAGAGTCTGGGGTTTAGTGTGCAGGGTTTAGAGTCTGGGTTTAGTGTGCAGGGTTTGGAGTCTGGGTTTAGTGTGCAGGGTTTGGAGTCTGGGGTTTAGTGTGCAGGGTTTGGAGTCTGGGTTTAGTGTGCAGGGTTTGGAGTCTGGGGTTTAGTGTGCAGGGGTTTAGTGTGCAGTGTTGAGAGTCTGGGTTTAGTGTGCAGGGTTTGGAGTCTGGGGTTTAGTGTGCAGTGTTGAGAGTCTGGGGTTTAGTGTGCAGGGTTTAGAGTCTGGGGTTTAGTGTTCAGTGTTGAGAGTCTGGGTTTAGTGTGCAGGGGTTTAGAGTCTGGGGTTTAGTGTGCAGGGGTTTAGAGTCTGGGGTTTAGTGTGCAGGGTTTAGAGTCTGGGTTTAGTGTGCAGGGGTTTAGTGTGCATTCTGGGTTTAGAGTCTGGGGTTTAGTGTGCAGGGGTTTAAAGTCTGGGTTTAGTGTGCAGGGGTTTAGAGTCTGGGGTTTAGTGTGCAGGGGTTTAGAATCTGGGGTTTAGTGTGCAGGGGTTTAGAATCTGGGGTTTAGTGTGCATTCTGGGTTTAGAGTCTGGAATTTAGAGTCTGGGGTTTAGAGTCTGGGGTTTAGTGTGCAGGGTTTAGAGTCTGGGTTTAGTGTGCAGGGGTTTAGAGTCTGGGGTTTAGTGTGCAGGGGTTTAGAGTCTGGGGTTTAGTGTGCAGGGGTTTAGAGTCTGGGTTTAGTGTGCAGGGTTTAGAGTCTGGGGTTTAGTGTGCAGGGTTTGGAGTCTGGGGTTTAGAGTCTGGGGTTTAGTGTGCAGGGTTTAGAGTCTGGGTTTAGTGTGCAGGGTTTAGAGTCTGGGGTTTAGTGTGCAGGGGTTTAGAGTCTGGGGTTTAGTGTGCAGGGTTTAGAGTCTGGGGTTTAGTGTGCAGGGTTTAGAGTCTGGGTTTAGTGTGCAGGGTTTGGAGTCTGGGTTTAGTGTGCAGGGTTTGGAGTCTGGGGTTTAGTGTGCAGGGTTTGGAGTCTGGGTTTAGTGTGCAGGGTTTGGAGTCTGGGGTTTAGTGTGCAGGGGTTTAGTGTGCAGTGTTGAGAGTCTGGGTTTAGTGTGCAGGGTTTGGAGTCTGGGGTTTAGTGTGCAGTGTTGAGAGTCTGGGGTTTAGTGTGCAGGGTTTAGAGTCTGGGGTTTAGAGTCTGGGGTTTAGTGTGCAGGGGTTTAGTGTGCATTCTGGGTTTAGAGTCTGGGGTTTAGTGTGCAGGGGTTTAAAGTCTGGGTTTAGTGTGCAGGGGTTTAGAGTCTGGGGTTTAGTGTGCAGGGGTTTAGAATCTGGGGTTTAGTGTGCAGGGGTTTAGAATCTGGGGTTTAGTGTGCAGGGGTTTAGAATCTGGGGTTTAGTGTGCATTCTGGGTTTAGAGTCTGGAATTTAGAGTCTGGGGTTTAGAGTCTGGGGTTTAGTGTGCAGGGTTTAGAGTCTGGGTTTAGTGTGCAGGGTTTAGAGTCTGGGGTTTAGTGTGCAGGGGTTTAGAGTCTGGGGTTTAGTGTGCAGGTGTTTAGCGTCTGGGATTTAGTGTGCAGGAGTTTAGAGTCTGGGGTTTAGAGTCTGGGGTTTAGTGTGTAGGGGTTTAGTGTGTAGGGGGTTAGTGTGCAGTCTGGGTTTGTCTGTCACAAATTCAATCTCTTTTGTATCTGTTCTAGTCTTGTCTCCAGCCCTGTTCCGTTATTGGTTGTTGCCCTATTGTGTGCACCTGTACTGTGTTTATTACGTGTTTACTCTGTGTATGTGAACCCTGCCGAGGCTTGTGTTCCTGTTTACTGGTATTCTTTGTTTTCAGGTTTCTTGACTCTTGATCATGGATCATGGCTTGCGTTACACAATCACAGACTTTTCCAGAGCTCATCAACAAACAATCAATATTTTCTTGTTTACTCACCACTAAAGTTTTAAACACCAGTTAGCCTACTGAGAGCCAATCAGATTGTGATCTTCAGGATTCTGATGCTTGTGACCAAACAAGCGTACAAAAGAAAACATTGTGGGCTTGTGGGCGGAGCCTCTGAGGCCAAGACTAGGGTTTTGTGTAAAGATGAGTTTAGGGTGTACGGTTTGGCTTTAGAGTAGTTTAGAGGAGTTAGAGTACAGGTTTAGGTGACAGAAGAGACAAAGAGAGAGTGAGACAGAAAGAGACTGGTGTAGAACTTACTTGTTGATGTGTGCTTCAATCTGCTGAGCTTGTGCACCCCAGAGAGGAGATCGAGGTCCTGCACTGTCTGGAGAAAGTAGAGGTCCCTCCATCAACCACTGATCCCTCAGAGACTTCCTCTAAAACACAAAGAGAGAGTGAGAGAGAGAGAGAGAGAGACAGCGAGAGAGAGCAAGCATATGAGAGAGAGAGAAACAGACAGATAGAGAGAGAGAGAGAGAGAGAGACAGCGAGAGAGAGCAAGCATATGAGAGAGAGAGAAACAGACAGATAGAGAGAGAGAGAGAGAGAGAGACAGCGAGAGAGAGCAAGCATATGAGAGAGAGAGAAACAGACAGATAGAGAGAGAGAGAGAGATAAATATAGATAGAGAGCAAGCGAGCGCGAGAAACAGAGAGAGAGAGAGCCCATCAAACATGTAATCTGTAAACTAATCAAAACTCTGCTGCAATTATTGACCAATCAGAATAATTTTACATCTGTAGACCTATCACAGCCCTGCTCTAACTGTAAAACAATCAGATTCATGCTCCATCTGTCAACCAATTAGAATCCTGTTTCAAGTCTTGACCAGTCAGAATCCTCCTTCATATGTAGACCAATCAGAATCATGTTCAGCATGTAGACCAATCAGAATCCTCCTGCAGCTCTCAACCAATCAGAGCCCTGTGTTTAGTGACAGAATGTGTTTTAAGGCATGCAGCATTATGTTTTGCACCTCTGTAACACACACACACACACACACACAAAACACACAGGAAAAGGAAAGTGTGTGTGTGTGTGTGTGTGTGTGTGTGTGTTATTCAGTTACATACAAGTATTCCCTCGTTGCCTGTGTACACAACCTGTCCAGCCACATTTAACAAAGAGAAACGCAACACACACACACACACACACTTCATACTTACACACATTTCACACACAAACACTTATGCCTTGAAGCAGGTCGGGTTTATAGCGGTCGGAAGAGGGAACGCCTTTGTGGTATGGGAACAATGGGAATATACACACACACACACACACACACACACACACACACAACTACACATTTCAGGAAAGAGAAATTATTCCCTAGACTTGCTTTTATATGCGCTAGTTACAGGAAGGATGTGTGTGTGAGAGAGAGAGCAAAATGTGTGTGTGTGTGTGAGAGAGAGAGAGGTGTGTGTGTAAGACAGAGAGAGAGAGAAGTGTGTGTGTGTGTGTGTGTGTAAGACAGAGAGAGAGAGAAATGTATGTGTGTGTGTGAGAGAGAGAGAGAGGTGTGTGTGTGTGTGTGTGTGTGTGTGTGAGAGAGAGAGAGAGAGAGAGAGGGAGATATATATATGTGTGTGTGTGTGAGAGAGAGAGAGAGGTGTGTGTGTGTGTGTGTGAGAGAGAGAGAGAGAGAGGGAGATATATATGTGTGTGTGTGTGTGAGAGAGAGAGAGGTGTGTGTGTGTGTGTGAGAGAGAGAGAGAGAGAGAGAGGGAGATATATATGTGTGTGTGTGTGTGAGAGAGAGAGAGAGGTGTGTGTGTGTGTGTGTGAGAGAGAGAGAGAGAGAGGGAGATATATATGTGTGTGTGTGTGTGAGAGAGAGAGAGGTGTGTGTGTGTGTGTGTGAGAGAGAGAGAGAGAAGTGTGTGTGTGTGTGTAAGACAGAGAGAGAGAGAAATGTGTGTGTGTGTGTGAGAGAGAGAGAGGTGTGTGTGTGTGTGTGTGTGTGTGTGTGTGTGTGAGAGAGAGAGAGAGAGAGAGAGGGAGATATATATGTGTGTGCGTGTGTTTTGTCACTGCAGCTTTTTTCCCTCAGCATGACCTAACATGTCTGATCACACCTCACACCCATAACACAAGCGTGTGTGTCTGTGTGTGTGTGTGTGTGTGCGTGCACGAGTGTGTGTGTTTGTGTGTGTGTGAGTGTGTGTGTGTTTGTCTCACTTTCAGTTGCTGCAGTCGGAGTTTCTCGTCTTCCAGTTGGCGTTTCGCTCGATCTTGTTCCTCCTGCAATCGCCGCTTTTCCTGCACTCACACACACACACACACAAAATGATAATATTCTGCCATGTTTTCTTGTGTGTGTGTGTGTGTGTGTGTGTGTGCATGAGGTTAGTTAGCATACTAAAACCTAGGCTTTGTAGGTAACAACTAGTTAGCTCGCTAGTAGTGATGTCACACGATGGAGCGTGTGATTGGCTGATTGCTGTACACACCGCTATCGCCTGCAGTCTCTGCTGGTACTTCTCCGCCTCGTCCATTCTCAACCTGTACAACAACAACAAAATAATATTAGTAGATCATCAGGAGCGGTTACCATGGTTACATTTAGCGCTCTTGCTAACACTACATATCATACAGCGTTCAAATAAAACTCCCGAATTTATATTCATCACTGTTCATGACGTCAATGCTAAGACAACACCGTTGCTAGGCAACTGGGAAGTACACACACTTAGTATAAGCTAGCTAACACGTGAGGTTAATGATTTAGCAAGCTAGCACGTAGCTGTTTTTGTGTTTTTTATACACAGTGAGAGCGGAAACCACACAGAACCATCCGGAACGTCAGTGTGAAGGTTCTGGAACCTTCTGAGGAACTAAAGAGCTGCAGGGTGGTGAGAACGCTGATCTGCTCCGACATCGTCTTTATAAAGCGACCTGATCGACGCTAGCTGCAGGTTTCTGTCGCTAGCCGGCTAGTTATATTTAATACCTCAGATTATGGAGCTGTTAGCTAGTTATTTACATTTAGCTAATGAACTCTGACCTCAGGAAGGTAAAATCTGTGATGTGGATGACGGGACAGCATCAAGAATCACATAGATAGATAGATAGATAGATAGATAGATAGATAGATAGAACAGCTGAGTATATATATACATACAGATCCCTGCTGAAAAGAAACAATAGAAACCCTCATAGAATCTGTAACAGTTGTAATGGGATGTTTAATGGTTTTAGTGGAAGCTGTAATGGTGCCTGCGGGTCTCTACTGGTAATTTGTTGCCTTCTATTGGTGCCACGTTATGT
>NC_069711.1:35435159-35452659 GCF_027358585.1 Pangasianodon hypophthalmus | reverse complement strand
ACACTCACACACACACACACTAACACACACACACACACACACACTGACCATCAAGACAAGCCACTATATGTACACACACACTCACACACACACACTCACACACACACACACTGTCCATCGAGACGAGCCACTATAAGTACACACACACTCACACACACACACACTAACACACACACACACACACACTCACACACACACACACTGTCCATCGAGATGAGCCACTATAAGTACACACACACACACACACACTGTCCATCGAGACGAGCGACTATAAGTACACACACACACACACACACACACACACACTGACCATCGAGACGAGCTGCTGTAAGTACACACTCACACACACACACACACACACACTCACACACACACACACTGTCCATCGAGACGAGCCACTATAAGTACACACTCACACACACACTCACACACACAAACACACACACACTCACGCACACACAGACCATCGAGACGGGCCACTATAAGTACACACTCACACACACACACACACACACACACACTGACAATCGAGATGGGCCGCTATAAGTACACACACACACACACACACACACACACACACACACACACACACACTGACCATCAAAATGGGCCGCTATAAGTACACACACAAACACACACACACACACACACACACACACACTGACCATCGAGATGGGCCACTATAAGTACACACACACACACACACACACACACACACACACTGACCATCGAGATGGGCCACTATAAGTACACACTCACACACACACACACACTCACACACACACTGACCATCAAGACGAGCCACTATAAGTACACACTCACACACACACACTGACCATTGAGATGGGCCGCTATAAGTACACACACACACACACACACACACACACACACACAGACCATCGAGACAAGCCACTATAAGTACACACTCACACACACACACACACACACACACACACTGACCATCGAGATGGGCCGCTATAATTACACACACACACACACACACACACACACACACACTGACGATCGAGATGGGCCGCTATAAGTACACACACACACACACTGTCCATCGAGACGAGCCACTATAAGTACACACACACACACACACACACTGGCCATCAAGATGGGCCACTATAAGTACACACACACTCACACACACACCCACACACACACTGACCATCGAGACGAGCTGCTGTAAGTACACACTCACACACACACACACACACACACACACACACACTGACGATCGAGATGGGCCGCTATAAGTACACACACACACACACTGTCCATCGAGACGAGCCACTATAAGTACACACACACACACACACAGACCATCGAGATGGGCCGCTATAAGTACACACACACACACACACACACACTGACCATCGAGACGAGCTGCTGTAAGTACACACTCACACACACACACACACACTCACACACAGACCATCGAGACGGGCCACTATAAGTACACACACACACACACACACACACACACACACACACACACACTGACCATCGAGACGAGCTGCTGTAAGTACACACTGACACACACTCACACACACTCACACACACACACACACACTGACCATCGTGACGAGCCACTATAAGTACACACACACACACACACACACACACACACACACACACACTGACCATCGTGACGAGCGACTATAAGTACACACACACACACATACACACACACACACACACACACTGACCATCGTGACGAGCCACTATAAGTACACACTCACACACACATACACACACACACTGTCCATCGAGACGAGCCGCTATAACTACACACTCACACACACATACACACACACACACACTGTCCATCGAGACGAGCTACTATAAGTACACACACACACTCACACACACACGCACACACTGACCATCGAGACAAGATGCTATAAGTATAAACTCACACACACGCTCACACACACTCACACACACACACACACACACACACCGACCATCGTGACGAGCCACTATAAGTACACACTCACACACACACACACACACACACTGACCATTGAGACGGGCCGCTATAAGTACACACACACACACACACACACACACACACACTCACACACACTGACCATCGAGACGAGCTGCTATAAGTACACACACACTCACACACACACCCACACACACTGGCCATCAAGACGGGCCACTATAAGTACACACACACACACACACACACACACACACACACACACACACACACTGACCATCGAGATGGGCCACTATAAGTACACACACACACACACACACACACACACACACACTGACCATCGAGATGGGCCGCTATATGTACACACACACACTCACACACACACACACACACTGACCATCGAGATGGGCCGCTATAAGTACACACACACACACACACACACACACACACACTGACGATCGAGATGGGCCGCTATAAGTACACACACACACTGTCCATCGAGACGAGCCACTATAAGTACACACACACACACACACACACACACACACACACACTGACCATCGAGACGAGCTGCTGTAAGTACACACTCACACACACACACACTCACACACAGACCATCGAGACGGGCCACTATAAGTACACACACACACACACACACACACACACACACACACACACACACACACTGACCATCGAGACGAGCTGCTGTAAGTACACACTGACACACACTCACACACACTCACACACACACACACACACACTGACCATCGTGACGAGCCACTATAAGTACACACTCACACACACATACACACACACACTGTCCATCGAGACGAGCCGCTATAACTACACACTGACACACACATACACACACACACACACACACACATGCACACACACTGACCATCGAGACAAGCTGCTATAAGTACACACACACACCTCACACACACACACTCACACACACACACACACACACACACACACACACACACACACTGACCATTGAGATGGGCCGCTATAAGTACACACACACACACACACACACACACACACACACTCACACACACTGACCATCGAGACGAGCTGCTATAAGTACACACACACTCACACACACACCCACACACACTGGCCATCAAGACGGGCCACTATAAGTACACACACACACACACACACACACTGACCATCGAGATGGGCCACTATAAGTACACACACACACACACACACACACACACACACACACACACTGACCATCGAGATGGGCCACTATAAGTACACACACACACACACACACACACACACACTGACCATCGAGATGGGCCGCTATATGTACACACACACACTCACACACACACACACACACTGACCATCGAGATGGGCCGCTATAAGTACACACACACACACACACACACACACACACACACACTGACGATCGAGATGGGCCGCTATAAGTACACACACACACTGTCCATCGAGACGAGCCACTATAAGTACACACACACACACACACACACACACACACACACACTGACCATCGAGACGAGCTGCTGTAAGTACACACTCACACACACACACACTCACACACAGACCATCGAGACGAGCCACTATAAGTACACACTCACACACACACACACACACACACACACACACACACACACACTGACCATTGAGATGGGCCGCTATAAGTACACACACACACACACACACACACACACACACACTCACACACACTGACCATCGAGACGAGCTGCTATAAGTACACACACACTCACACACACACCCACACACACTGGCCATCAAGACGGGCCACTATAAGTACACACACACACACACACACACACTGACCATCGAGATGGGCCACTATAAGTACACACACACACACACACACACACACACACACACACACACACACACACTGACCATCGAGATGGGCCACTATAAGTACACACACACACACACACACACACACACACTGACCATCGAGATGGGCCGCTATAAGTACACACACACACACACACACACACACACACACACACACTGACGATCGAGATGGGCCGCTATAAGTACACACACACACACACACACACACACACTGTCCATCGAGACGAGCCACTATAAGTACACACACACACACACACACACACACACACTGACCATCGAGACGAGCTGCTGTAAGTACACACTCACACACACACACACTCACACACAGACCATCGAGACGGGCCACTATAAGTACACACACACACACACACACACACACACACACACACACACACTGACCATCGAGACGAGCTGCTGTAAGTACACACTGACACACACTCACACACACTCACACACACACACACACACTGACCATCGTGACGAGCCACTATAAGTACACACTCACACACACATACACACACACACTGTCCATCGAGACGAGCCGCTATAACTACACACTGACACACACATACACACACACACACACACACACATGCACACACACTGACCATCGAGACAAGCTGCTATAAGTACACACACACACCTCACACACACACACTCACACACACACACACACACACACACTGACCATCGTGACGAGCCACTATAAGTACACACTCACACACACACACACACACACACACACACACACACACACTGACCATTGAGATGGGCCGCTATAAGTACACACACACACACACACACACACACACACACACACACTCACACACACTGACCATCGAGACGAGCTGCTATAAGTACACACACACTCACACACACACCCACACACACTGGCCATCAAGACGGGCCACTATAAGTACACACACACACACACACACACACTGACCATCGAGATGGGCCACTATAAGTACACACACACACACACACACACACACACACACACACACACTGACCATCGAGATGGGCCGCTATAAGTACACACACACACACACACACACACACACACACACACACACACACTGACCATCGAGATGGGCCGCTATAAGTACACACACACACACACACACACACACACACACACACACACACTGACCATTGAGATGGGCCGCTATATGTACACACACTCACACACACACACACACACACACACACACACACACACACACTGACCATCGAGATGGGCCGCTATAAGTACACACACACACACACACACACACACACACACACACACACACACTGACCATCGAGATGGGCCGCTATAAGTACACACACACAAACACACACACACACACACACACACACACACACACTGACCATCGAGATGGGCCGCTATAAGTACACACACACACACACACACACACACACACACACTGACCATCGAGACGGGCCACTATAAGTACACACACAAACACACACACACACACACACACACTGACCATCGAGATGGGCCGCTATAAGTACACACACACAAACACACACACACACACACACACACACACACACACTGACCATCGAGATGGGCCGCTATAAGTACACACACACACACACACACACACACACACACACTGACCATCGAGACGGGCCACTATAAGTACACACACAAACACACACACACACACACACACACTGACCATCGAGATGGGCCGCTATAAGTACACACACACACACACACACACACACACACACTGACCATTGAGATGGGCCGCTATAAGTACACACACACACACACAAACACACACACACACACACACACACACTGACCATCGAGATGGGCCGCTATATGTACACACACACACAGACCATCGAGATGGGCCACTATATGTACACACACACACACACACACACACACACACACACACACACACACTGACCATCGAGATGGGCCACTATATGTACACACACACACACACACACACACACACACTGACCATCGAGATGGGCCACTATATGTACACACACACACACACACACACACACACACACACACACACACACTGACCATCGAGATGGGCCACTATATGTACACACACACACACACACACACACACACACACACACACTGACCATCGAGATGGGCCACTATATGTACACACACACACACACACACACACACACACACACACACTGACCATCGTGACGAGCCGCTATAACTACACACTCACACACACATACACACACACACACACACTGTCCATCGAGACGAGCTACTATAAGTACACACACACACTCACACACACACGCACACACTGACCATCGAGACAAGATGCTATAAGTACAAACTCACACACACTCACACACACAAACACACACACATGCACACATACACACTGACCATCGAGACAAGCCACTATAAGTACACACTCACACACACACACACACACACTGACCATCGTGACGAGCCACTATAAGTACACACTCACACACACACACACACACTGACAATTGAGATGGGCCGCTATAAGTACACACACACACACACACACACACACTCACACACACACTGACCATCGAGACGAGCTGCTATAAGTACACACACACTCACACACACACCCACACACACTGGCCATCAAGACAGGCCACTATAAGTACACACACAAACACACACACACACAGACCATCGAGACGGGCCGCTATAAGTACACACACACACACACACACACACACACACACACACACTGACCATCAAGATGGGCCGCTATAAGTACACACACAAACACACACACACACACTGACCATCGAGACGAGCTGCTATAAGTACACACACACTCACACACACACCCACACACACTGGCCATCAAGATGGGCCACTATAAGTACACACACAAACACACACACACACAGACCATCGAGACGGGCCGCTATAAGTACACACACACACACACACACACACACACACACACACACAGACCATCGAGATGGGCCACTATATGTACACACACACACACACACACACACTGACCATCGAGATGGGCCACTATATGTACACACACACACACACACACACACACACTGACCATCGAGATGGGCCACTATATGTACACACACACACACACACACACACACAGACCATCGAGATGGGCCACTATATGTACACTCACACACACATACACACACACACACACACACTGTCCATCGAGACGAGCTACTATAAGTACACACACACACTCACACACACACGCACACACTGACCATCGAGACAAGATGCTATAAGTACAAACTCACACACACTCACACACCCACACACACTGGCCATCAAGACGGGCCACTATAAGTACACACACACACACACACACACACTGACCATCGAGATGGGCCGCTATAAGTACACACACACACACACACACACACACACTGACCATCGAGATGGGCCGCTATATGTACACACTCACACACACACACACACACACACACTGGCCATCAAGATGGGCCGCTATAAGTACACACACACACACACACACACACACAGTCCATCGAGACGAGCCGCTATAACTACACACACACACACACACACACACACACACTGACCATCGAGACGGGCCACTATAAGTACACACACAAACACACACACACACACACACACACTGACCATCGAGATGGGCTGCTATAAGTACACACACAAACACACACACACACACACACACACTGACCATCGAGATGGGCCGCTATAAGTACACACACACACACACACACACACACACACACACACACTGACCATCGAGACGGGCCACTATAAGTACACACTCACACACACACACACACACACACACACACACACACACACTGACCATCGTGACGAGCCACTATAAGTACACACTCACACACACACACTCACACACACACACACACACACACACACACACTGACAATTGAGATGGGCCGCTATAAGTACACACACACACACACACACACACTCACACACACACTGACCATCGAGACGAGCTGCTATAAGTACACACACACTCACACACACACACACACACACTGACCATCGAGATGGGCCACTATAAGTACACACACACACACACACACACACACACACACACTGACCATCGAGATGGGCCGCTATAAGTACACACACACACACACACACACACACACTGACCATCGAGATGGGCCGCTATATGTACACACACACTCACACACACACACACACACACTGACCATCGAGATGGGCCGCTATAAGTACACACACACACACACACACACACACACTGACCATCGAGATGGGCCGCTATATGTACACACACACACACACACACACACACTGGCCATCAAGATGGGCTGCTATAAGTACACACACACAGAAACACACACACAAACACACACACACTGACCATCGAGACGGGCCGCTATAAGTACACACACACACACACACACACACAGTCCATCGAGACGAGCCGCTATAACTACACACTCACACACACACACACACACGCACACACAGACCATCGAGATGGGCCACTATAAGTACACACACAAACACACACACACACACACTGACCATCGAGATGGGCCGCTATAAGTACACACACACACACACACACACACACACACACACACACACACACTGACCATCGAGACGGGCCACTATAAGTACACACACAAACACACACACACACACACACACACACTGACCATCGAGATGGGCCGCTATAAGTACACACTCACACACACACACACACACACACACACACACTGACCATCGAGATGGGCCGCTATAAGTACACACACACACACACACACACACACAAACACACTCACACACACACACTGACCATCGAGATGGGCCGCTATAAGTACACACACACACACACACACACACACACTGACCATCGAGATGGGCCGCTATAAGTACACACACACACACACACACACACACACTGACCATCGAGATGGGCCGCTATAAGTACACACACAAACACACACACACACACACACACACAGACCATCGAGATGGGCCACTATATGTACACACACACACACACACACACACACACACAGACCATCGAGATGGGCCGCTATAAGTACACACACAAACACACACACACACACACACACACACACAGACCATCGAGATGGGCCACTATATGTACACACACACACACACACACACACACACACACACACAGACCATCGAGACGGGCCACTATATGTACACACACACACACACACACACACACTGACCATCGAGATGGGCCGCTATAAGTACACACACACACACACACTGACCATCAAGATGGGCCGCTATAAGTACACACACAAACACACACACACACACTGACCATCGTGACGAGCCACTATAAGTACACACACAAACACACACACACACACACACACTCACACACACACAGACCATCGAGATGGGACACTATATGTACACACACACACACACACACACTGACCATCGAGATGGGACACTATATGTACACACACACACACACACACACACACACACACAGACCATCGAGATGGGCCACTATATGTACACACACACACACACACACACACACACACACACACACAGACCATCGAGATGGGCCACTATATGTACACACACACACACACACACACACTGACCATCGAGATGGGCCACTATATGTACACACACACACACACACACACACACACAGACCATCGAGATGGGCCACTATATGTACACACACACACACACACACACACACACACACTGACCATCGAGATGGGCCACTATATGTACACACACACACACACACACACACACACAGACCATCGAGATGGGCCGCTATAAGAACACGGCTCCCTACAGAGCAGAGTGTGAGCACAGTGCAGCAGTAACACAGTGGAGACGGAGCTGCGCTTTCTAACAGACTGTAACAAATGCAAAACAAACTTACAAACTTACATGAAACACATTTCAAAAAGTTTCAAATCACACAGAAAGAGAGAGAGAGAAACAGATATACAGAGAGAGAGAGAGAGAGAGAGAAAGACAGGTATACAGAGAGAGAGAGAGAGAGATACAGAGATACAGAGAGAGAGAGAGAGAGAGAGAGAGAGAGCGTGAGACAGGTATACAGAGAGAGAGAGAGAGAGAGAGAGAGAGAAAGACAGGTATACAGAGAGAGAGAGAGAGAGAGATACAGAGAGAGAGAGAGAGAGAGCGTGAGACAGGTATACAGAGAGAGAGAGAGAGAGAGAGAAAGACAGGTATACAGAGAGAGAGAGAGAGAGAGAGAGAGAGAGAGCGTGAGACAGGTATACAGAGAGAGAGAGAGAGAGAGAGAGAGAGAGAGAGAGACAGAGCGAGAGATGGACGAGTATGTTCCATTTCTGTGTGTAAGGTGTTAATTTTTGTGTGAGGCTCTATCTGTGTGTGTAATTTAATCTACTGCAGTATGATTAATTCAGAAGTTGCATCTGCTTACTGCTCTCTCTCTCTCTCTCTCTCTGTCTCTCTCTCTCTCTCTCTCTCTCTCTCTCTCTCTGTCTCTCTATTTATCTCTCTCTCTGTCTCTCTCTCTCTGTCTCTCTCTCTCTCTCACTCTCTCTGTCTCTCTATTTATTTGTCTCTCTCTGTCTCTCTCTCTCTATCTCTGTCCCTCTCTCTCTCTCTCTCTCTCTCTCTCTCTCTGTCTCTCTCTCTCTCTCTCTCTCTATCTCTGTCTCTCTCTCTCAGCAGAGTGAATGAGAGCACATTCAGGTACACACACCTGTTTGGACAAGTCTGTGTGTGTGTGTGTGTGTGTTTGCTTCTCCAGAATGACACAGTCAGAGAAAAATGGTGTAAAACCACATTCCACACACACACACACACACACACACACACGACCTGCTCAGGTGTTGTGTAGTTAACGATCTAACATACCTGTGTGTTTGTCTTCACTCAGCGGAAACAGAAGAACACAAACACTACAGTTCTAGAGAAGTGTTTTTATTGTAATTCTTTCTACTCAGAAAACTAAACACACACACACACGCACACTGTGTCACTAACAACTAATTATCACAATAGAGTAATTAGCAGTTAAACAGCAAGTCTCCGTACAGCACTGTGTGTGTGTGTGTGTGTTTACACGCCCCGTATTGGAGTCAGTGACATTACTAACACACTCTGATGCTAATCTGCATTTCTAATCTGAAATCATGATGATGTTGAGTTTAGCATAGCAAAAGAATTCATGTTAACATTACTGCATGCTAATTTATAACGTAATGTGTTTAACTCAAACAATGCAAATGTTTCATGTGACATGTTAATGCTAATTTTCCCTGCTAATTTTTAATCTAATGTCCAATGCTAAATCCAATGTTACATTCTAATTTTGAAAGTTTCATGCTAATTTATGCTAGATATGTTCATGCTAAGGTTTTATGCTAATTCTCGGTGTAATAGATTTGATTTAGTTTTCTTTCCTGTCATGAAATTTAAGATGTAATGGTTAAGGTGCTAAGTCATGAACACGACAGCGATATGCGCGCACACACACACACACACACTCAGGTGAGACAGGAAGTGATTAATGTGAGGATTATACTGAATCAACAGAGTCATTACATGAAACACATTAGCGTGTTTAAATGAGACGTGGCGTCTGAGTGACAGCACACACGCTAGTCAGGATTAGCAGTTAAACCTATATTCCACAGTGGCTGTTATACAGGAAGTGATATTTTTGAGGTTAATACATTACTTCCTGTATGTTTTTAATCATTTCTCATGCTTTATTAACAAACAAACTCTGTTCCATGCTAAACTCTAGCTCCATGCTATGCTAGTCTAATGTGGTTGCATGCTAGCTCCATGCTATGTAACCCATAATATTAGTGTGTGAAAATGTCAGATGTCGTCATGTGTGTGTGAACAGGCATGCAGAAATGTGTGTGTGTGTGTGTGTGTGTGTGTGTGTGTAGGCCTGCACACACTCGTCACGATGCTGAGGAATTTCCCCAAAGCACATTACACACACAAACACCCCAAACACCATCACCTGTCTCACTCTATATGCCTTACTCTCTCTGTGTCTCATTCTCTATCTGTCTCACTCTCTCTGTCTGTCTCTCTCTATCTGTCTCATTCTCTCTGTCTCACTCTCTATCTGTCTCATTCTCTCTGTCTCACTCTCTATCTGTCTCACACTCTCTCTGTCTCTGTCTCTCATTCTCTATCGGTCTCTCTCTCTCTCTCTCTGTCTCACACTCTCTATCTGTCTCACACTCTCTCTGTCTCACTCTCTCTGTCTCACACTCTCTATCTGTCTCTCTCTCTCTCTGTCTCACTCTCTCTATCTGTCTCATTCTCTCTGTCTCACTCTCTCTCTCATTCTCTATCAGTCTCTCTCTCTCTCTCTGTCTCACTCTCTCTATCTGTCTCATTCTCTCTGTCTCACTCTCTCTCTCTCTCTCTCTCTCATTCTCTATCAGTCTCTCTCTCTCTCTCTGTCTCACTCTCTCTGTCTCACACTCTCTATCTGTCTCTCTCTCTATCTGTCTCTCTCTGTCTCATTCTCTATCTGTCTCACTCTCTCTATCTGTCTCTCTCTCTGTCTCTCTCTATCTGTCTCATTCTCTCTGTCTCTGTCTCTCTCTCTCTCATTCTCTATCAGTCTCTCTCTCACTCTATCTGTCTCACTCTCTCTGTCTCACACTCTCTATCTGTCTCTCTCTCTATCTGTCTCTCTCTATCTGTCTCACACTCTCTATCTGTCTCTCTCTATCTGTCTCTCTCTATCTGTTTCACTCTCTCTCTCACATTCTCTGTCTCACTCCCTCTATCTGTCTCACTCCCTGTATCTGTCTCACACTCTGTCTCACTCTTTCTGTCTCACTCCCTCTATCTGTCTCACACTCTCTATCTCACACTCTCTATCTGTCTCACACTTTCTGTTTCACTCTCTTTTTGCCTTTCTATTATTCTCTTTGTCTCACTCTCTTCCTTTCTAACTTTCTCTTTCTCTGCCACATTCTGTTTCTGTCTCTCTCTCTCTCTCTCTCTCTCTCTCTCTCTCACACACACACACACACACACACTGCACACCTACACTTCTCTTGGCCGTGTGGGAATGTAGTTATTATTATTGTTGTATTTTATCCACTGTAACAATATCGGGCGTAGTTGAATATTGTGGCGTCTCACATACCGATTAACACACACACACGCACACACACACACACACACACACACACACGCACACACACACACGCACACACACACACACACAGTGTCAGGATATCAGCTGTAATGGTGTGAGTGTGTTTACTCAGACTCAGTGTGGTGATAAAGCTGAGATCTGGTTTTATTTAGTGTTTAGAAATTCTGACATGTGAACAGATGTTTCATGTAAGAGTTTTATCTCTATACACTTCTACACATTTCTACACACCACAGTACACACTACAGTACACACTACACTACACTACACTACATACTACAGTACAACAGTACACTACACACTACACTACACACCACACTACACACTACACTACACACCACACTACACACCACAGTACACACCACAGTACACACTACACTACACTACATACTACAGTACCACAGTACACTACACACTACAGTACACACTATAGTACACACTACACTACACACTACAGTACACACTACAGTACACACCACAGTACACACCACACTACACACCACAGTACACACCACAGTACACACTACACTACACACCACAGTACACACCACAGTACACACCACAGTACACACTACACTACACTACACTACATACTACAGTACCACAGTACACTACACACTACACTACACACTACACTACACACCACAGTACACACTACACTACACTACACTACATACTACAGTACCACAGTACACTACACACTACACTACACACTACACTACACACCACACTACACACCACAGTACACACCACAGTACACACTACACTACACACTACACTACACTACACTACATACTACAGTACCACAGTACACTACACACCACACTACACACCACAGTACACACTACACTACATTACATACTACAGTACCACAGTACACTACACACCACACTACACACCACAGTACACACTACACTACACACTACAGTACACACTACACTACACACTACAGTACACACTACACTACATACTACAGTACCACAGTACACTACACACCACACTACACACCACAGTACACACCACAGTACACACTACAGTACACACCACACTACACACCACAGTACACACCACAGTACACACTATAGTACACACTACACTACACACTACAGTACACACTACAGTACACACCACAGTACACACTACAGTACACACCACACTACACACCACAGTACACACCACAGTACACACTACACTACACTACACTACATACTACAGTACCACAGTACACTACACACTACACTACACACCACACTACACACCACAGTACACACCACAGTACACACTACACTACACACCACACTACACACCACAGTACACACTACAGTACACACTACACTACACTACATACTACAGTACCACAGTACACTACACACTACACTACACACCACACTACACACCACAGTACACACTACAGTACACACTACACTACACTACACTACATACTACAGTACCACAGTACACTACACACTACACTACACACCACACTACACACTACAGTACACACTACACTACACACCACACTACACACCACAGTACACACTACACTACACACCACACTACACACCACAGTACACACTACACTACACTACACTACATACTACAGTACCACAGTACACACTACACTACACACCACACTACACACCACAGTACACACCACAGTACACACTACACTACACACCACACTACACACCACAGTACACACTACAGTACACACTACACTACACTACACTACATACTACAGTACCACAGTACACTACACACTACACTACACACCACACTACACACCACAGTACACACTACAATACACACTACACTACACACCACACTACACACCACAGTACACACTACAGTACACACTACAGTACACACTACACTACATACTACAGTACCACAGTACACTACACACTACACTACACACCACACTACACACCACAGTACACACCACAGTACACACTACACTACACTACATACTACAGTACCACAGTACACTACACACCACACTACACACCACAGTACACACCACAGTACACACTACACTACACACCACACTACACACCACAGTACACACTACACTACACTACACTACACTACATACTACAGTACCACAGTACACTACACACTACACTACACACCACACTACACACCACAGTACACACCACAGTACACACTACACTACACACCACACTACACACCACAGTACACACCACAGTACACACTACAGTACACTACACTACATACTACAGTACCACAGTACACTACACACTACACTACACACCACACTACACACTACAGTATCACAGTACACTACACACTACACTACACACCACACTACACACTACAGTACACACCACAGTACACACTACACTACACACTACACAGTACACACTACAGTACAAACTACAGTACACACTACACTACACACCACACAGTACACACTACACTACACACTACAGTACACACTACAGTACACACTATAGTACACACCACAGTACACACTACAGTACACACTATAGTACACACCACAGTACACACCACAGTACACACTACAGTACACACTACACTACACACCACAGTACACACCACAGTACACACTACAGTACACACTACACTACACACTACACTACACACCACAGTACACACCACAGTACACACTACACTACACACTACAGTACACACTACAGTACACACCACAGTACACACCACAGTACACACTACAGTACACACCACAGTACACACCACAGTACACACTACACTACACACTACAGTACACTACACTACATACTACAGTACCACAGTACACTACACACTACACTACACACCACACTACACACCACAGTACACACTACAGTACACACTACACTACACTACACTACATACTACAGTACCACAGTACACTACACACTACACTACACACCACACTACACACTACAGTACACACTACACTACACACCACACTACACACCACAGTACACACTACAGTACACACTACACTACACTACACTACATACTACAGTACACACTACACTACACTACACTACATACTACAGTACCACAGTACACTACACACTACACTACACACCACACTACACACCACAGTACACACTACAATACACACTACACTACACACCACACTACACACCACAGTACACACTACAGTACACACTACAGTACACACTACACTACATACTACAGTACCACAGTACACTACACACTACACTACACACCACACTACACACCACAGTACACACCACAGTACACACTACACTACACTACATACTACAGTACCACAGTACACTACACACCACACTACACACCACAGTACACACCACAGTACACACTACACTACACACCACACTACACACCACAGTACACACTACACTACACTACACTACACTACATACTACAGTACCACAGTACACTACACACTACACTACACACCACACTACACACCACAGTACACACCACAGTACACACTACACTACACACCACACTACACACCACAGTACACACCACAGTACACACTACAGTACACTACACTACATACTACAGTACCACAGTACACTACACACTACACTACACACCACACTACACACTACAGTATCACAGTACACTACACACTACACTACACACCACACTACACACTACAGTACACACCACAGTACACACTACACTACACACTACACAGTACACACTACAGTACAAACTACAGTACACACTACACTACACACCACACAGTACACACTACACTACACACTACAGTACACACTACAGTACACACTATAGTACACACCACAGTACACACTACAGTACACACTATAGTACACACCACAGTACACACCACAGTACACACTACAGTACACACTACACTACACACCACAGTACACACCACAGTACACACTACAGTACACACTACACTACACACTACACTACACACCACAGTACACACCACAGTACACACTACACTACACACTACAGTACACACTACAGTACACACCACAGTACACACCACAGTACACACTACAGTACACACCACAGTACACACCACAGTACACACTACACTACACACTACAGTACACTACACTACATACTACAGTACCACAGTACACTACACACTACACTACACACCACACTACACACCACAGTACACACTACAGTACACACTACACTACACTACACTACATACTACAGTACCACAGTACACTACACACTACACTACACACCACACTACACACTACAGTACACACTACACTACACACCACACTACACACCACAGTACACACTACACTACACACCACACTACACACCACAGTACACACTACACTACACTACACTACATACTACAGTACCACAGTACACACTACACTACACACCACACTACACACCACAGTACACACCACAGTACACACTACACTACACACCACACTACACACCACAGTACACACTACAGTACACACTACACTACACTACACTACATACTACAGTA
>NC_069711.1:35410159-35422659 GCF_027358585.1 Pangasianodon hypophthalmus | reverse complement strand
TGTGTATTCAGGGTGTGTGTGTGTTCAGGGTGTGTGTGTTCAGGGTGTGTGTGTGTTCAGGGTGTGTGTGTATTCAGGGTGTGTGTGTTCAGGGTGTGTGTATTCAGGGTGTGTGTGTATTCAGGGTGTGTGCAGGACACTCGGTGTCTCGCTGTCCCTCAGACTTTCACATTCTGATACACACTTTGCAGTGAAGGCTGCAGTGTTTCTTTCTCCCAGAATGATTCTTAGTTTTTCTCCATCTGCTAAATTGCAGAAATCTGGAATTTTGTGTGAGATGTTTTTGGTGAAGGTGTTTCTCTTTCTCTGGTGTTGATATTTTTCACAGTGGAGGAGGAAGTGCAGCTCTGTCTCGACCTCACCGCTCGCACAGTGAGCACACAGTCTCTGTTCTCTGGCCAGCCAGGTTCTCCTGTGTTCCAGGTTCTCCTGTGTTCCAGGTTCTCCTGTGTCGGCCCTTCTCTCTCTCTCTCTCTCTCTCTCTCTCTCAGTCTCTCTCTCTCTCTCTCTCAGTTTCTCTCTTTCTCTGTCTCTGTCTGTCTCTCTCTCTTTCTCTCTCTCTCTCTCTCTCTCTCTCTCTCTCTCTCCATTAAGTGCAGTACTTAAGCTCCCCTCTGTTCCGCTGTGTTCAGTGTTTGATTTTCTCTGATGATGAAATTGCCTCTGAGACTGTGAGACTGTGAACTTGGCTATGTTCCAATCCCACATCTGCATATTAGAGCCCTAGATAGGGGAGAGAGTGCGCACTACTGAGGCTCTGCTCCTGCAGTTCAGTCGCTTGTTTTTGGGCCTAATGTTAGCAATAAACACTAAAAAACATCAGTCAGAAAAGCTCTCATGCTCGGTCAGTTCCCTACACTCAGTCACTTCTCCCAGCCAGTGACGGGCCTCGTTTATTAACACCTTATTATCCACTTTTTAAAAGAAGGACACATCATACTTCTTATCCATTTATAGTTACATTTAATGCTGTGGAATGTCAGTGAAACAGGGTAGTTTCTGTTGTCACTTATGTTATAGCAGCTATAAACACTCGTTCCCTCACCAGCCTCTCTTTATTCTCTCTCTTCAAGTTAATAAGAGAAAAAATCGCTGTTTGTTCCGCATGTTACCGAGAAACCGCAAAGAAGCGTAAACTCCTCTGTCCTGAAGACGTCGGAAAAGTTAAAGTTACAGCTTTACCTCTGACACTGGAGACTCCTTCCATAAATGTTAAATAAACATCTCGTTACAGAAAACTTTGCCCTATGAACGATTGCACAATAATCTGTTTATTATCAGTGGAGCGTCTGCTGTACACGTCCCTGTGATTGAGCTGTTACTATGGAAACGATAACATATTAGAACGAGAGCATTAATATAAACCTGCACTACTGTCAGAGCTGCTGTTATAGAAAACTAATCAACACCTTCTGACCAATCAGAGTGCAGAACTCATCAGCAGTGTGGTATAAGATGGGTTTATTTGAAATAAATGATGGTCTGTTAAAGATATAAAGTTGCTCACTGTGTCTGTATTTAAGAGTACAAACCGTTTCAGAGGATTAAAGTTGGCAGTTTAATTGAAGTCTGAGTTGCAGTACTGAGATGAACCAGCAGAGGGCAGCACTGCTCCACTCACAGACTGCACACTGATGACCATATTCCTCACTTCATTAAAATTACACTCAGATTTACATTATTACATCATTTTTTATTCAGGAATCAATTAGGCTTAGAGCTATAAAAACAGAATTATAACAGACAAGCACGTGGTCCACAGCAGCACACTGTCTCCATCACCAAGCTCTCAGGAGAACATCATCTCTCAGCAGGAACCCACTGAGTGAATGGATCACGCAGAACCACACCCACATTCTGTCCCACATGTCAGTGTGTGTGAGAACGTTTCAACTGGATGTTGATGTTCTCCTGCACTCTGCTGTGCCTCTGCACTCTGTGTGTGTGTGTGTGTGTGTGTGTGTGTGTGTGTGTGTGTTTACATAATGTCATGATTCATGTCATGAAAGTTCAATCTAGAACCTGAAAGTGTTCTTAAGCTTGTATGTTAGTGGGAACCATTAAAGGTTCAACAACGATCAGTTCTTCTTTCAGGAAAGGACAAGGAGAACCTCTTTAGAAAGATAGAAGCAACCAGCCCCAAAGAACCATCCATCTATCCACCTGTCTATCCATCCATCTGTCCATCCATCCACCTGTCTATCCATCCATCTGTCCATCCATCCACCTGTCTATCCATCCATCTGTACATTCATTTACCTGTCCATCCATCCACCTGACCATCCATCCATCCGTCCAGCCATCCATCTGTCCATCCACCTGTCTATCCATCCATCTGTACATTCATCTACCTGTCCATCCATCCACCTGTCCATCCATCCTTCCATCCAGCCATCCATCTGTCCATCCACCTGCCTATCCATCCATCTGTCATCCATCTATTCGCCTGTCTATCTATCCATCCATCCATCCATTGATCTGTCTATACATCTATCTGTCCATCCATCCACCTGTCTATCCATCCATCTGTACATCCATCCACCTCTACTTCCATCCACCTGTCTATCCATCCATCTGTCCATTCATCTGTCTATCCATCCATCCATCCATCCACCTGTCTATCCATCCATCTGTCCATCCATCCACCTGTCTATCCATCCATCTGTACATCCATCCACCTCTACTTCCATCCACCTGTCTATCCATCCATCTGTCCATTCATCTGTCTATCCATCCATCCATCCATCCATCCACCTGTCTATCCATCCATCTGTCCATCCATCCACCTGTCTATCCATCCATCTGTACATTCATCTACCTGTCCATCCATCCACCTGACCATCCATCCATCCATCCAGCCATCTATCTGTCCATCCACCTGCCTATCCATCCGTCATCCATCTATTCACCTGTCTATCTATCCATCCATCCATCCATTCATCTGTCTATCCATCCATCTGTCCATTTATCCACTTGTCTATCCATCTAAACCACTTGAATTGAAACCCATAAATGAATTCATCTGTTTTTTTTTTTGCTTTCTTCCTTTCTCTGTGTCTTTCATTCTAAAAGTATTTGACTTTCATTCTGACTTTGTTACCATCTGCCGTGTGTGTGTGTGTGTGTGTGTGTATAAAACTATGTTAAACAGAAAAGCAGGTCACAAAGAGATGACAGCAGGTAGAGGTCATCTCTCCCTCTCTCTCTCTCTCTCTCTCTCTCTCTGTCTGTTCATTAATCAGAGCTCTAACACACTTCTCTGTTGCTCTTTTCTCTTTTATTTCTCTTCATTTTTGCCTGAGCTTTAACAGCCTTGTCTTCCTCACTCCCTCTGTTTTATCCCTCCATCACTCTCATCCCGTGTGTGTGTGTGTGTGTGTGTGGTGATGTTGTGTGAGCAGCTGGTCATCATGTCGGCCGTGGTGTTGTTGGCGTATTATTTTGAGTACACGGACACGTTCCCTGTCCACCTGCGAGGCTTCTTCTGCTTCGACCGGACCTTCTCTCGCCCGTACCCTGGACCCGAGGAGTCCAGTCGAGCTCCGCCCGCACTCGTCTACTCGCTCGTCACCGCCATTCCCACTGTCACAGTGAGTCCAGCTTTATATATTTTTTCATTGGTGTGCAACCAAAAATAAAATAATTCTAACATTTTATTAGCATTTAAATAAGGAGTTAATTAGATTAGCCTGAAATCAGCGGTGGATCTGGAATGTGTTACCTGTGTGTTTTATTCGTAACAGCAGCTTTATGATTAAGACTTCAATTGATTAAATTTTTACATACAAAATTCATTTACCGATGCAGTACTGAACTGTTTGTGTGTGTGTGTGTGTGTGCACACTCCAACACTTGTGGTCTCTGATGGTGTCTTAAAGAAGAGATGAATCACTAGAAAAGAGAACACCATATGTTTACACTAACACTAATGTCTCCTGCTAGTTAATGGTGTATTACTGCTAGTTAATGGTGTATTACTGCTAGTTAATGATGTAACACTTAGTATAAGAGATTAGCTTGCTAAATAAATTCTCACACTGAGCTACATCTTAGTTCTAGTAATTAGGATGGAGCCCATGTTGAATTAATGGCTGTGTAACGTGTTCCCTGTGTGTTTCCTCTTGAAGATCCTGATCGGTGAGTTGGCAGCGTTTTTCTCGAAGCCTGAGTTTCCTCAGGAGAAAACAATCGTCACTGCAGACTGCTGTTATTTCAGCCCCATGCTGCGCCGCATCGTCCGATTCCTGGGTAAAAAAAACACATGCTGCATCTACACATAAATGAGACGACATTATCCCTCCTTCTGATTGGTGTATACTACCTCCCTCCATTCAGGCATTTACTCCTTTGGCCTTTTCGTCACCACTATCTTCGCCAACGCGGGTCAGGTGGTGACAGGAAGTCAGACACCTCACTTCCTGTCCGTGTGTCGTCCAAACTACACAGCGCTGGGCTGCCGGTCTCCGATGCAGTACATCAGTGAGAAGAGGGCGTGTCGGGGGAATCCCTCCATCATCACCTCCGCCCGCAAGTCCTTCCCTTCTAAAGACACTGCGCTGAGCACCTACTGTGCCGTGTACACCGCTGTGAGACATTACCCACAATGCACCACTACATACTGTATACTGTAACAATACACACCTACCACACCTTATTACCAGGTTGTGTGTGTGTGTGACAAAATCTTCCAACAAGGTCCCATACTGATGTATGATACAGTATTCACTATAAATACCCCTGTCATGCATTAATCATTCCTTAGAACCTTCTTGTTGATCCTTGGAGTGCTGGTGGTTTGTAGAACCACAGTTACTTAAGTGACTCGAGCTCTAGTTTACCCTGTCTACTCACTAGACTATACCAACAATGTTATAAAGATACCACCTTGAAACTGCCTTGAAAGGAGCTCTGAGATAACTGCCATACTCACACTACTGGGATGGGCACCTGGGGTGGATGGATGGAGGTGTCTTGCTCCCCATGCTGTGCCGAGATGGCTGCCACATACACTTTTACAGTAGATGGGGACTTGTCTGGAATCTCTGGAGAAAGGCCAAAATCCCAGACAATGCACCAAGTCCAGCAGATAAGGGTGTAGTTTTTTAATGATGCATTATCAAGTTTTCAATTCCATCCAAGCAGCCAGAATCACAGATATAAGTGACTGGGTGTCCTGCAGAGAAGGAAAGGCGAATAACAAGTGGTGAGTCCAGTCAGGAGGCTGGAGCATTCTGCCCCAGTGAGCTGTCTGACTCTGCCAGGAAGAACCACAGCATGCACTTCACCAAACCTCTCCCAGATCTGGATACCAGCTCTAGGTGCAGACTCCTCTACCCTTGAAGTATGATCTGTCTCATCAATACCATCACCGCACCATTGCACAGCCCCAGCTGATGAACTGCTCTCGTGGGTATGGCCAATCAAGAGTGAACCCACCTGAGGAGATTCTGCACAAGGCAACGAGAAACACTTCTTGCCACCCAAATTCAACTTGTGTAGACATTAGCATCACTGTTCTACGTGCTGCTTAATGTGTAGGGAAGAAAAATTACTTGGACTAGGTGACTCACCAGCACTGAGGAAAAAAATCTCAGGTCCTGGGACCTAGAGGAACTGATGAGTTACTAGCTAAATGTATGGTAGTAAAAGAGTGAAAACCATCTTGAGGCTAAACAAATGCTATGTAGCCCAGTAAGGACCATAATATAAAAAAATGCACACTCAAGACAAGGAACCATCCCCATCTTTGAAGAGATGATACCTGTATCTCTGAAGGTGGTCATGAGCTGCTAAGCGTATAGCTCCACATCATGGACGTGTACACGTGAGAAGGGAATGGCTCACATGGCGGTAGTTCTAGAAAATACCGTGTCATGTCACTGTATGTCCTTGTTGAAAGATTGCACAAGAGGGTATTCAGGTGCTTCATTCTGTGTGTACATTTTTCCCCACAGATGTACATCACCTTGGCATGTAAGACTAAAGGTACGCGTTTAGCCACACCCACTCTGAGCCTCGCTGTCATCTCACTGGCTGTCATGGTGGGCGTGGTCAGAGTGGCAGAGTACCGGAACCACTGGTCTGATGTTCTGGCAGGTTTCGTCACAGGAGGCGCTATTGCATCGTTTCTGGTGAGGAAACAGCTCAGCTGGTTTCACTGTAGTGGTTTCGTTATTAACTACAGATCAGCGTATTGTTAGAAATGTGGATAAGCCGTGTTTGTGCTCTCTCTCTGCAGGTGACGTGTGTGATTAATAATTTCCAACAGAAGTTGCCCCCTGCACCTCTACCCGTTCTACCCCCTCCACCTCCACCTCCACCTCCACCTGAACTGCCCCCCATCACCATGCCCAGTGTAGAGAGTCCACTCGAAAAGTTAAGTGACCTTCAGGTAAGGGGGTTTAGTGTGGGTGGGGGTGGGGGGTGTAGTGTAGTGTAGGGGTGAGTCTAGAGTGGGGCTGACTAGTGTGGGTTGGTTTGAGTGTGTGAGTGGGTTGTAGTCTGGGTGTGGGCAGGGCTGAGTGTAAAGTGGACGGAGCTGAGTGTAGTGTGGGCGGGGCTGGTGTAGTGTGGGCGGGGCCGAGTGTAGTGTGGGCGGGGCTGAGTGTTGTGTGGGCAGGGCTGAGTGTTGTGTGGGCGGGGCTGGGTGTAGTGTGGGCAGGGCTGAGTGTAATGTGGGCGGGGCGGGGTGTAGTGTGGGCGGGGCTGGGTGTAGTGTGGGCAGGGCTGAGTGTAAAGTGGACGGAGCTGAGTGTAGTGTGGGCGGGGCTGGTGTAGTGTGGGCGGGGCCGAGTGTAGTGTGGGCGGGGCTGAGTGTTGTGTGGGCAGGGCTGAGTGTTGTGTGGGCGGGGCTGGGTGTAGTGTGGGCAGGGCTGAGTGTAATGTGGGCGGGGCTGGGTGTAGTGTGGGCAGGACTGGGTGTTGTGTGGGCGGGGCTGAGTGTTGTGTGGGCAGGGCTGAGTGTAATGTGGGCGGGGCTGGGTGTAGTGTGGGCAGGGCTGAGTGTAGTGTGGGCGGGGCTGGGTGTAGTGTGGGCGGGGCCGAGTGTAATGTGGGCGGGGCTGGGTGTAGTGTGAGTGTAGCGCCCCCACTGAGTGTAGTGCTACTGTAATTTAATGGGAATGTAAAAGGAGTAAAATGTGATATGTCTCACTAACAGATACACCAACACCTCACTCCGCCCCCTCTTACCCTGACCCGCCCCTTCTTCCGGCCCCACCCCCTCCTGACCCGCCCATTTTAAATTCACATGATCATTGAAGTCAGTCTGTTTTTGGTATTTTAGCTGTTTCCCTGTTGTCCTTCTGAACTCACATTTCTTCCTGCTGTTTTATATTTCAAACTGTAAGATAAATGCTTTAAACATGCTATAACATCTCTCTCTCTCTCTGCCTGTCTCTCTCTCTCTCGCTGTCTGTCTCTCTCTCTCTCTCTCTCTCTGTCTCTCTCTGTCTCTCTCTCTCTGTACCTCTCTCTGCCTGTCTCTCTCACTCTCTCTGCCTGTCTCTCTCACTCTCTCTGCCTGTCTCTCTCTCTCTCTGTGTCTCACTTTGTCTCTCTCTGTCTGTCTCTGCATCTCTCTCTCTCTCTCTCTGTCCCTCTCGCTGTCTCTCTCTCTCTCTCTCTCTCTCTGCCTGTCTCACTCTCTCTGTGTCTCTCTCTAGGTTTCAAGCGCTTCGTTCTCAGGTGTCACATGATGATCAGCGTTATTTACTCTCCGCCCCTCCTGATGTTCTCGTCCAATCCCGTCGCCCCCTTACAAGTGCAGTGTAAACCTCCACCCACCTATGACTCTGCCTGTACAAAGCCCCGCCCAAGCCCCGCCTCCCCATATCATATCATATACATGCATATCATTAGTGATTACAGCATGACTCCCCTTTAAAATCAGACAATCAATAGCGCACTTTAGCTCACTGAGTCTCACAGAGTGGACACACTAGTGCACTAAAAGTGACCTAGTGCACTACGGAGTACAAGATTTGAGACGGGCCCTTAATCTGAAATCATACAGCCAAGTGTTAGGATTAGAAATAAGTATTTACACTTATAAACTGCTTCACTCCTTAATATGATGATAAAGTGGACTCAACCAAGGGGAAGTGGGCAAGGGGAAGGGGACAAGGGGAAGTGGACAAGGGGAAGGGGACAAGGGGAAGGGGACAAGGGGAAGGGGACAAGGGGAAGTGGACAAGGGGAAGGGGACAAGGGGAAGGGGACAAGGGGTAGTGGACAAGGGGAAGTGGACAAGGGGAAGGGGACAAGGGGAATAATTACAAACAGGATTGTAACAGGGTGGAGCTGCTGTCAATCACAGTTACATCACTGTAGATATTTTTTTTATTAATATAATTTTTCTCCATGTTACATTAAATCCCTAGTGTTTATTCCTTTTCCTGTATACACATATACATGTTTACTTCCGTTACTGTGACCTTTGACCCCTCTAAAAGCGACTCTCTGTTTGTCGCATCATCGTAAGCTAAGCTGTTAAAAAGCTTTTATAGTTAATTAAAAGCACAACTAATAAATTAACATTATTTTAATTACAGCTACAATAAATGAACATAAAACTAAGACTAATAAAAAACTTTTTTATAAATCAAATAAAATGTATAAAAATGGAAATTACTTTTAAAAAAATGAATTAATTTAAGAATCATTAATTCATTGCTATTATTGTGTATTGAAATGGTATAAGATGTGTAAGAAATAATTTATTTTTTGTAGTGAATAAGCATTAATCCTAAAAATAGTGTTTTTTCTTGTATTCCTGCTAATCATGAAATAAACAAAATGAATTATATGAAATGTGAAACAGATTACTTACTGAACTTGTCATGATGTTATTGATATTAAAACAAAAATGTAAAAGATTCTTGTTATACAAAAGAAAATCTCAGGCCTCACTGAAAAAAATTAATGATAAATTTAAAAATACTTAAATTACTATTTAAATTAGACCTAAAAATTTAAAATAAAGTGTATTAAAATGTGAAGAAAACACGTATATCTTTATTTTATTTATTATAAAAATAAAACTGACTTTAAAAAACCTGAAATAACGAGTAGAATTAAATAAGTGATAAAGAGTAGATTAAAACTACACAGCTGGTGTAATATTGCAGTGCCAAAGTATTAATAAATTATAATAAATAATTAGAATATATGGAATATAATATAGAATAGAATAATGTAAAGAGTAAAATCTGACACTGTTAGGAATTAAATCACACTCCATCATTATTTAATATTTATTACAGAGATACACGGCTTTGAAAAGAATATAACTATATTTATAAACCTAGCAGCAGTTTTATATTGTGTATTTACAGTATATTGTGTAACGTAGGTCCTTCATTTCACTAACTGTTGGTTCATATATTTATATATTTTAATATTGTTGATTTTTAAACCCCACTGCGACGTGTCACATGTGGAAATATTTTGTGACATCATTCTGTGTGTGGTTTAGCATAACGGTAATGAAACATCAGTTCCACATTTCGGTTTATACGGTACGGTGTTACTATTTTTCATGTCGATGGTGTATGATGTAGCTACAGTCTATGTTTTTGTAAATGTTGAATATAAAAATAAATCAATTCTACACATTGTGGCAAGTCTTTGGCAATTTTATAGCAGTAATAATAATAATAATAATAATAATAATGTTCAATAAGCACATATGGGAGTGATGGTCGGGGGGCACATACTTTTGGCTGTGTGCATTAGACGTGTTTTTGATGAGTATAGTGTGAGGAATGTGAGTGAAAACGTTATTCGAGCTCTTACACTGTTTCTGTTAATGCAGCAGAAACATGACTGAACACAGCTGATATTTCACAACTGCGTTCAATAACACAGCCACGCACATGCACCAGACCACGCCCTTAGACCACGCCCCCATATACAGACCACACCCCCACGCACAGATCACGCCCTCAGATCACGCCCCATGAACAGACCACGCCATTAGACCACACCCCCATGTACAGACCACGCCCTCAGACCACGCCTCCATGCACAGACCACTCCCTCAGACCACGCCCCAATGCACAGACCACTCCCTTAGACCACACCCCCATGCACAGATCATGCCCTCAGACCACGCCCCCATGAACACACCACGCCCTTAGACCACACCCCCATGTGCAGACCACATTCTTAGACCACACCCACACACACAGATCACGACCTCAGACCACACCCCCATGAACAGACCACACCCTTTGACCACACCCCTTGCACAGACCACGCCCTCCCCCATAAGGAAGTCATAACAAACTCATGCCTTGTTATTTTGTGTTTTTTTGTCCCCCAGTCTTCATCATTCACACACTGACCTGCTGCAGTGCATTGTGGGATTTCAGCAACTCCAGATTTGTGAACATGAACCAGCGATGCTTCCACAGGAGAAAATAAAACACACACATCCTCTGTTTTTCCAATCACACGCATTAATGTAAATGATTTAGCTGAAGGTCAGAGCGGAGACTCGCTACTTTTCACTTTCATCTTTCGTCATTTTCATTTTATTCCCTCTCTCTGGTCTGCTCAGCGAACTGATGATGTGGAACTGGTTAAAGAAAAGTCGATGGTGAACGTGGGAATGTTTATAGACGATTAGACAGAAAAGTGTGTGTTTATTCTTCCTGCGTCAGATTCTACGGCTCTAGTTAAAACCGTTAACGCTAAAACATAACGCTCCAAGTTCTTATTTACTGTCTTACGTGAATCATTAATGTTTAAATATTAAACCTTAAATGTTAGTCGCTTATCCAGAGCTTTATGCAGTGAGTCTGATGGAGGAAACACGATTTCTATATTTAATTGAGTGGAGGAGGGGAAGTGGACGAGGGGAAGTGTAGGTGTTGGAGACAGGACTGGAACGCAGCTCTGTTCTCTCTCTCTCTCTCTCTCTCTCTCTCTCAGGTGTGTGTCATGTGCCGACACGCCTCTGGCATTTTATCGCTCTTTCATCTCGAGACGAAGAAACCCGACGCCTTCTCCTCCTCCTCACTCCGTTCTCTTTGGGATTTTACCCTATAAGGAAACATGTACATGAGCACTGTGTTTTGTTTTGTTTTTTTTTTTACTTCCTCCAACAAGCACACCTCTCTATTAAATAAATCTGATGACCTTTGACCTGGTGAGGTGGCAGCGCAGTGCAGGCAGCCATGTTAAATCACGCTGATTTACAGAATAGTACGTGTTTTAACACGTGTTTTAATAAGCGTACAGTTAGAAGACAACCAAGCGGACTAAGGGGAAGTGGACGAGGGGAGAAGTGTGCCAGGGGAAGTGGACGAGGGGAAGTGGACTAGTGGAAGCGGACTAGTGGAAGTAGACGAGGGGAAGTGGATGAGTGGAAGTGGACGAGGGGAAGTGGACGAGTGGAAGTGGACGAGGGGAAGTGGACGAGGGGAAGTGGACGAGGGGAAGTGGACGAGGGGAAGTGGACGAGTGGAAGTGGACGAGGGGAAGTGGACGAGGGGAAGTGGACTAGTGGAAGTGGACGAGGGGAAGTGGACGAGGGGAAGTGGACTAGTGGAAGTGGACGAGGGGAAGTGGACGAGGGGAAGTGGACGAGTGGAAGTGGACTAGGGGAAGTGTACAAGGGATTTACAGCTCTGTAAATATTCTCTTTATGTATTGGTTAATTTAATAAACGAATGCTGCAGTGTCACATTATTGACTGTTATTTTATTTAATTTTGTTTTATTTTAGTTTACAGTGAGCCAGTTTTCTGAGCTTAAAGCAGCCGTGTGTAAGGTTTAGCGCCCTCTGCTGCTGGAGATGTGTATTGCGATAAAATGTCTAAATTGACGACTTCATTCTGTCTGCTGAAGCTACTTACACTTCCTGAGTTCTCTTTTATGGTAAAGAGGCGGATCTGTTACTGCAGGGGGTGGGACTAATTCCGGGCCAGAAAAAAGTGCGATTAGGAAACTAGTGAGCTCTATGGCACTATTATTCGAATCATTGTTTTTGTTTTAAATGATGTGATTATTCCAGTTATTTTAAACATCGTAAAACGTTATAAAGTGCTCCATTAGGGTCTTACTAATGCGCTTTGATTCCAGTGACAGAAACTTGTTGTGACGCTAGTAAGAAGTAAGAAAGAATCAAATCTGCAAATGAATCAAATCTGGAAATGATTCAGGAAAATGCTTCAGTAAGTGATCCAGAGATCCAGACTTTAGTTTTCGTTAGAGACTCGGCTAAATCTGCTCACAAACTGGTGTTGAAGGAGAGAGAATCAGATCATCAGACTTTTGAGATTCTGAAGCTCATGACCAGAAAAGTGTACAAAATATATCAGATGCTCTGTGAACAGTGGGCGGAGCCTCTGAAGCTGAAACTAGCAGAACTTCAGTTCTTTTCACTTATCTGTTGTTCTGAAAGTCTGCTTTATTTTAATTTTTTCTCCTACCTTCTAATGTCCTGCTTTATTATTTCAGCAATAAATTATTGTATATAAGTTTGTTTGTTTTATA
>NC_069711.1:35375159-35407659 GCF_027358585.1 Pangasianodon hypophthalmus | reverse complement strand
ACACATACACACTGAGGTGAGTTTAAACACACACACACACACACACACTTTACCTCAGAGGTGTTTCCTCACATCACACCTCTGTGCCAGTTTGCGGGTAAATCTCAGTGCTCTGTGTTTCACAGCTCTCACAGCTCCGAGTCTCTCACAGCACCGAGTCTCTCACAGCACCGAGTCTCTCACAGCTCCGATAAACAGTCTGCTGATAAACATGATGTTCTTATTACACTTAATAAATACTTTAAACAGAGTCGCTTTGTACCTGCGCGCGCACCTGAGCTTCATAATTAGTGCACGCGCTCGAGGTTTAATTACATGCGCAGGAATGTTAATGTCTTTAACTCGTGTTTAACATCAAGTAAAGCTTTACTATAAAGCTGTGTGTGTGTATAGCAGTGTTTGTGTGTGTGTGTGTGTGTGTATAGCAGTGTTTGTGTGTGTGTGTGTGTGTGTGTGTATAGCAGTGTTTGTGTGCGGGTGTGTGGAGCAGAGAGTGTGTGTGTGGAGCAGAGTGTGTGTGTGTGTGTATATGTATATAGCAGTGTTTGTGTGCGGGTGTGTGGAGCAGAGTGTGTGTGTGTGTGGAGCAGAGTGTGTGTGTGTGTGTGTGTGTGTGTGGAGCAGAGTGTGTGTGTGTGTGTGTGGAGCAGAGTGTGTGTGTGTGTGTGTGGAGCAGAGTGTGTGTGTGTGTGGAGCAGAGTGTGTGTGTGTGTGTGTGGAGCAGAGTGTGTGTGTGTGTGTGTGGAGCAGAGTGTGTGTGTGTGTGTGTGGAGCAGAGTGTGTGTGTGTGGAGCAGAGTGTGTGTGTGTGGAGCAGAGTGTGTGTGTGTGTGTGTTGCAGTGTGCTGAATGTTCATGTATGAAGTGTAAAATTCTCTCCCATTATCACTTTTTTGTGTAGTTTTTGTGTAGTATTGTAGGTTTTGTGTAGGTTTTTGTGGTGTTGTGCAGGTGTGTTCATTTGTGTAGCTTTGTCACTGTAGTGTATAGTTGTGTGTCCTGTTTCCGCTGTGTCCTTTCCTGGCAGCTGTGTGATGAGCTGTGCTCAGACTGAGACATGGCACAGTGTGTGTGTGTGTGTGTGTGTGTGTGTGTGTGTGTGTGTGTGTGTGTGTGTTTATATGAGCAGTGTGTTTAGAGGTTTATGCTAATCAGGTGACATCACGCTTATTAATGATGAGGAAATGTTTATTCATAAGCAGCGCTGGTTAGTTACAGACCGTATAAACTATACAGATGAATGAACATGTGTGTATAAAAATAAGTGTGTGTGTGTGTGTGTGTGTGTGATTAATACATTACACTGTGTTTGTGTTTTCATATTTGTGCAAACACAAAACACTGACCTGGGAGCAGTAATAAAAACAGCAATAACTGAAATAATAATAATAATAATAATAATCACTCACATAGAGGTGTTTCTTCTTGTCATTCTTCAGTTTACAGTTTATATAAACGCACATTTGTGTAAACGAGTGTGTGTGTGTGTGTGTGTGTGTGTGTGTGTGTGTGTGTGTGTTCATCAGCACTGTATACAGCGGCGTGTCGTTTCCACGCAGCTCTCTGAGGGAAACACACACTGCTGTTTAAACTGATTTACTGTCGCTGAGAGTCGCTGTGTTTAATCACAGAGAGAGGGGTAGAGAACACACACGCCATACACACACGCCACACACACGTTACACACACACACACACACGCCATACACACACGCCATACACACACGCCATACACACACACGCCACACACACACGCCACACACACACGCCATACACACGCCACACTCTCTCACACACACACACGCCATACACACACCATACACACGCCACGCTCTGACACACACACACGCGCCATACACACGCCACACACACACGCCACACTCACACCACACACACACACACACACACACGCCATACACACACGCCATACACACACGCCATACACACACGCCACACACACACACGCCATACACACGCCACACTCTCTCACACACACACACGCCATACACACACCATACACACGCCACGCTCTGACACACACACACACACACACGCGCCATACACACACCATACACACGCCACACACACACACACACACACACGCCATACACACACCATACACACGCCACACTCTCTCACACACACACCATACACACGCCACGCTC
This sequence comes from Pangasianodon hypophthalmus, assembly GCF_027358585.1. Classification (NCBI taxonomy): domain Eukaryota; kingdom Metazoa; phylum Chordata; class Actinopteri; order Siluriformes; family Pangasiidae; genus Pangasianodon; species Pangasianodon hypophthalmus. Next base: position 35,405,496 of record NC_069711.1, on the reverse strand, counting down.
TCTGACACACACACCACCACACACACGCCATACACACACCATACACACGCCACGCTCTGACACACACACACACACACGCGCGCCATACACACACCATACACACGCCACACTCTCTCTCACACACACACACACACACACACACACGCCATACACACACCATACACACGCCACGCTCTCTCACACACACACGCCATACACACACCATACACACGCCACGCTCTCTGACACACACACACCACCACACACACGCCATACACACACCATACACACGCCACGCTCTCTCTCTCTCACACACACACACACACACACACACACGCGCCATACACACACCATACACACGCCACGCTCTCTCACACACACACACACCACCACACACATACTCGCCATACACACACCATACACACGCCACACTCTCACACCACACACACGCCACCACACACACGCCACACACATGCCACTCTCACACACTCTTCCACACACACACGCGCGCCACGCTCTCACACACACTCTCACAACACACACCACTCTCACACACGCCACGCTCTCACACACACACGCCACACTTTCACAAGACACACACCACTCTCTCACACACTCTCACAAGACACACACTCACACTCACCACTCTCTCACTCACACTCTCACAACACACACCTCTCACACTCACCACTCTCTCACTCACACTCTCACAAGACACACCTCTCACACTCACCACTCTCTCACTCACACTCTCACAACACACACCTCTCACACTCACCACTCTCTCACTCACACTCTCACAACACACACCTCTCACACTCACCACTCTCTCACTCACACTCTCACAACACACACCTCTCACACTCACCACTCTCTCACTCACACTCTCACAACACACACCTCTCACACTCACCACTCTCTCGCACACACACTCTCACAACACACACACACTCACACACAACCACAAACACACACATATAAATATACACACATACATCCCAAGACTCAGCTCCTTCAGGATACACACACACACACACACACACACACACTCTGACATTCGCGCACACACACACACACACACACACACACACACACACACCCTGAGATTCAGCTCCCTCAGGGAAGACATTTAACACACACACGTTTGAACTCGTCCGTCCCTTAAAGTCAGTCTTTTCTCTCAGAAGGTGTGTATTAGCAGCGGAGTGAGTTTAACCCTTTCTGTCCCGCTCAGCCTCCTCATGCGCACTATCTAGTGCACTACGTAGTTCACGTGCAGTTCTGCAGGGTTCTGGAGCTCAGAACATCACAAAAAAAAAGTATTTTTTCAGAAACTAACTTTTCGCGATTACCGTAATTTGTGTAATGATGTCACTTCCTGTTTGGGTTGTTTCTGTAAAGATTTTAACGTATAGCAGATTGTGAGCTGCTTTTTTTTTTTTTTTTTTTTTTTTTTTTTTTTTAAAAAGAAAGTTAGCCAAGATGGTAGAATATAATATTTATAAAATGCTAATCTAGGCATGCTAGCCTTCGTTAAGCGCTTTGGCTAGCTGATGATGGCTAGCTTGGTGTGTTTTGATAGTAAAGTGCTAATCTTGGGTGCTGTAGTTGGTGTAGTTGGTTAATTGGTGCGTTCTAGTGATTTCGCCAAACTAGCTACTCCTAAATTAGCATCATTGGTACTTTTTTTAATTTACTTCATGCTAATGCTAATATTCTTTTACTTCTTAAAGCATTCCATCCTGAATACTGCGTCTGTAACGACACTAATTCACAGGAAGTTTTACAATTTACTTCCTCACAGTTATGTGCACATTATTGCCCTGTGTGTGTGTGTGTGTGTGTGTGTGTGTGTGTGTGTGGGGTGTATTGTAATAATTTCACCACATCCGTTTAGATGGCTTGAAGCAACTTCCTGTTTGTCCTTTACACCCTTATTAGTCTGTCCCAAATGCTAATTCATCTTGTTTTTGTTGCTCTGTCACAATCACTCACACACACACACACACACACACACACACACACACTTCTGTTCTAGCGGATTACCCATCATGCACCGTGGTTTACACTCAAATGAGTGTGTAACGAACTTTAAAATTAAAACTCCGTTATCTGGAACGCATCATGTGTGTCAGGATGTGTAGTGCTAATCTTCTATGCTAACTGCTAATTAGCCTGTTAGCTAATAAGCTATTGTAGCTAGCAGCTCTTGCACAACGTCCTCTCAAAAAAAAAAAGATTGTTTAATGCTTCCTGAAGAGAGAGAGAGACAGAATAAAATCTAAAAAGCATCTTTTGCTAGTTTAAACAGGACTGTAGTGTTTAGTGTAGCTGAACCTCTTGCCCACACACACACACACACACACACACACACACACACACACATTCTACACATTCTACACAGAGGATGTGTGTGTGTGTGTGTGTGTGTGTGTCCTGGGTGTGGTGTACAATTAGAGTTTTTCTCTCTTTCTGTCCGGACTTGCCCAGGAATTTTTCACCGGGGCGTAAATACTTTTAAGTCTCGCTCCTGATCTCGGCTGTGTATCTGAGACGCAGCCTTTAGATCAGCTGTAGATGTCGTATATCACAAATAATACAAATAATGTTTTTATTTAAATATCTTTTATTTATAAGATTATTATTTGCACTGTTTGCTATAGATGATGCTGTTACTATTCAAATAAAAACTTTATAAATAAATTTGCATAATACAAGAACAAAAAAACATCCAGAATCGTTCACAAAGTTGAAACAAATCAAGCTTTTATTATTATTTTTTTTTTTGCCAGCGCTAATGGGAGTGTGTGGAATTTAAGTGTAATTTAACCCTTTGTGTCCCAGATCACATGTTCCTGAGTTTAAAGCTCCACCAGAACTGGCGCTTTATTGTGTTTATTGTTATGTAATATTTTATATCCTGAGTGTGTAGTGCACTTTGGTGTGGTTTGGGACGTGGTTGTGTTTGGGTATTTAAAGTGTGTGTGAGTACGTTGTTTAAGTGTGTGACGAGTGTGTGTGTGTGTGTGTGAGAGGAGTGTGTGTGTGTGAGAGGAGTGTGTGTGTGTGTGAGAGGAGTGTGTGTGTGTGTGAGAGGAGTGTGTGTGTGTGTGTGTGAGAGGAGTGTGTGTGTGTGTGTGAGAGGAGTGTGTGTGTGTGTGTGAGAGGAGTGTGTGTGTGTGTGTGAGAGGAGTGTGTGTGTGTGTGTGAGAGGAGTGTGTGTGTGTGTGTGAGAGGAGTGTGTGTGTGTGTGTGAGAGGAGTGTGTGTGTGTGTGAGAGGAGTGTGTGTGTGTGTGTGAGAGGAGTGTGTGTGTGTGTGTGAGAGGAGTGTGTGTGTGTGTGTGAGAGGAGTGTGTGAGAGGAGTGTGTGTGAGAGGAGTGTGTGTGAGAGGAGTGTGTGTGAGAGGAGTGTGTGTGAGAGGAGTGTGTGTGAGAGGAGTGTGTGTGAGAGGAGTGTGAGTGTGTGAGTGTGAGAGGAGTGTGTGTGTGTGAGTGTGAGAGGAGTGTGTGTGTGTGTGAGTGTGAGAGGAGTGTGTGTGTGTGTGAGTGTGAGAGGAGTGTGTGTGTGTGTGAGTGTGAGAGGAGTGTGTGTGTGTGTGTGTGTGAGAGGAGTGTGTGTGTGTGTGTGTGTGTGTGAGAGGAGTGTGTGTGTGTGTGTGTGTGTGTGTGAGAGGAGTGTGTGTGTGTGAGAGGAGTGTGTGTGTGTGAGAGGAGTGTGTGTGTGTGAGAGGAGTGTGTGTGTGTGAGAGGAGTGTGTGTGTGTGAGAGGAGTGTGTGAGAGGAGTGTGTGAGAGGGAGAGGAGTGTGTGAGAGTGAGAGACGAGTGTGAGAGACGAGTGTGAGAGACGAGTGTGAGAGACGAGTGTGAGAGACGAGTGTGAGAGACGAGTGTGAGAGACGAGTGTGAGAGACGAGTGTGAGAGACGAGTGTGAGAGACGAGTGTGAGAGACGAGTGTGAGAGACGAGTGTGAGAGACGAGTGTGAGTGTGTGACGAGAGTTAAAGTCTTTAAACCGTGTCGTTATTCCTCGCTGTGTTTAGCCGAAACTCAGCATCAGCACATTCAGGAATAAGGCTCCTCCCACTACCCCGATGACCAATCGGAGGCCGTTGAGGTTTACGGCGTACGTGTGAGTGGCGTGTGGTTTAGGACGTAGCCACGGCGTGCTTGTGAACGATGCCGTGTGTGTGAATGAAACTGATCTGACTGTGTGTCCTTCTGTCCTCGTGTCTCAGGCATCATGTCGGACGCAGAGCGCTTCCTGTACGGCGACCGCAGCGCCATCGCCGACCCCCTGGCTCAGGCCGACTGGGCCTCCAAAAAGCTCGTCTGGGTTCCGTCTGAGAAACTGGGCTTCGAGTCGGGCTCGCTTAAAGAGGAGACGGGCGACGAGTGCGTCGTGGAGCTCACCGACTCCGGGAAGAAGATCAAAGTGAACAAAGACGACATCCAGAAGATGAACCCGCCCAAGTTCAGCAAGGTGGAGGACATGGCCGAGCTCACCTGCCTCAACGAGGCCTCGGTTCTCCACAACCTGAAGGACAGATACTACTCCGGACTCATCTACGTAAGTGTGCCTTCAATCTCTCACACACTCGCGACAGGCAGGTGACATACAGACACTATGAGCATGATATGCAGGTATGTAGGCTATATGCAGACGCTATGAGATTGATATGAGCATGCTATGCAGACAGGTACCTGTACTTGTTTTCTTAATTGTCAATGGTGAACTTTTGACAGGAAAAATTGTGTGTGTGTGTGTGTGTGTGTGTGTGTGTGTGTGTGTGTGTGTGTGTGTGTGTGTGTGTGTGTGTGTGTAGACGTACTCGGGGCTGTTCTGTGTGGTCATTAACCCGTATAAACACCTGCCCATCTACTCGGAGGAGATTGTGGACATGTACAGGGGAAAGAAGAGACACGAGATGCCTCCACACATCTACGCCATTACAGACACCGCGTACCGGAGCATGATGCAGGGTAACACACACACACACACACACACACACACACACACACACACACACACACACACACACACTGCACGTTTCCACTGCTGGTCTGGAGCAGGACGCTGGTGACCCCCAGGGGCTTCGGGTCAGCATCAGTTTGTTGCCGTGACAACGTTGTATTTCTATAGACAGCGTTTAGCAGATGTGTTTATCCAGATTGGCTTTCAGAAGTGTTTTATATCCTCATGCTGATAGACAGATCAATAAAAACCCAAGTTCATCTCTTACTCGTCTCTCCATCCTGCAGATCGTGAGGATCAGTCCATCCTGTGCACGTAAGCGTCACTTCCTCTTAAACGTTCAACAACATCTAAAAGTTTAAATAATGAAGTTACGTGATGTAGAGGACGTTCTGTTGTGTCTCAGCGCTGCTCTGATTAAATAAAGCTTAAATATATAAAATATAAATGTGTGATGTAACAGATTTTGTGTCTTTTCTTCCTCTCAGAGGCGAATCCGGAGCTGGAAAAACAGAAAACACAAAGAAAGTGATTCAGTATTTGGCGTTCATCGCCTCGTCCACTAAAACCAAAAAAGACCCAGTTGAGTTTTTCTTCCTTTTCTTTCATTTCTGCTCCTGATTATTGAGATTTCAGTTGTGTGTGTGTGTGTGTGTGTGTGTGTGTGTGTGTGTGTGTGTGTGTGTGTGTGTGTGTATATGTGTATGTGTGTGTGTGTATATGTGTATGTGTATGTGTGTGTATGTGTATGTGTGTGTGTATGTGTGTGTGTGTATGTGTGTGTGTGGATCCAGTGAAGTTATATCGACTGTGAGGAATTGGAATATCAGTGTTTTTACTCAGACACAGGTACAGAGATGTGTGAAAAAATGAAAAGGAGAATTATTTTACAGCATTGTGTTGCTTTTCTTCAGGTTGTGTAGTACGCTGTGGGTCAGTGCAATTAACATTAAATACTTTTATTTGTCTTTTACTTTTATTCTGTGTTCATTATGTTTTCTCTTTTTCCTCTCCAGAGCAGCAGCAGTTTGTCACATGTAAGTTTTTCCCTCTTCTCTTCCTCTCATCCACATTTTTATCTCCATCGTTCAAATGCTTTTTTCAGTAACGATTGTTGTTTGTCCACTAGGGGGAGCTGGAGAAGCAGCTGCTGCAGGCTAACCCCATCCTGGAGGCGTTCGGTAACGCCAAGACGGTGAAAAACGACAACTCGTCACGCTTCGTAAGTTTTATTCTCAATGATTGCTCCAGATTTGATTGAGGTTTACGTTATTAGTCTGATGTTTGGGTTAATGTAGCTGTTATTGGATGAAATTTTTACGGACATAAAAATGAGCAAATCAGCAGGTTGAATAATTATCTTCTGTGATTAGTCGAGTTCAGTCACAGCGCACCATAAACACAAGACTGCGATGATAAATATTAAAATAAATAATTCCTCCACCTGTAGCCAAGATTTAAGAGATTATCTACAGTGTAATAATGTTGATTTTATTGAATAAATGATTACTGGCACAGAGCTAACAAAAACAAAATGGTGTCTGATAATTTATTGCAAGTTCATTACTTTTATACGCCATATAATAAAATCCTTTACGTAAAACAGTTACGGTTGTGTGCAGCAGTAAAATATTATTAACCCTGTAGTAATAATAATAATAATAATAATAATAATAATAGGAATAATAATGATAATTGAGTTAATTGAGAACCAGTTCTCATTTACAATGGCGACCTGGCCAAGAGGCAGTTGTAGACTCGGAGCATCACTGAGGACGTTGTTCCTGATTTGGAGTGTCATGGGGAAGTGGTGTGTGTGTGTGTGTGTGTGTGTGTGTGTGTGTGTGTGTGTGTGTGTGTGTGTGTGTGTTGATCTAATCTTAGTTTATAACGTTTCCCTCTGCAGGGGAAGTTCATCAGGATTAATTTTGATGTGAACGGCTACATCGTCGGAGCAAACATCGAGACCTGTATCCTACTTACAGATTTATTTACATTAACAGCAGAAATGTGGAGAATCTCTCTCTCTGTCTCTCTCTCTCTCTCTCTCTCTCTGTCTCTCTCTCAATTCAAATGAGTTTATTGGCATGAAGAATTTAGTGTATTGCTAAAGCATTTATATGGGTAAGGAATAAAACCTGAACAGAGAACAAATTATAAGATTAACAAGTGAAAAAAACAAGACAGAACAAAACAAAAAGTACTGTGCGTGTGCGTGCGAGAGAGTTCATCAGCGCATCACTGTTCGGTTGACTCTTCCCTCTTTTTGTGGCAGGCATCGCTGTACCACGCTGCTAGTGAAATGCAGTCTCTTTTTTCCTCCTGTCTCTCTCTCTCTCTCTCTCTCTCTCTCTCTCTCTCTCTCTCTCTGTGTGTGTGTGTGTCCTTGACGAGTGAATCAGACCTGTTGGAGAAGTCTCGTGCTATCAGACAGGCTAAAGAAGAGCGCACCTTCCACATCTTCTACTACCTGCTGTCAGGAGCTGGAGACAAACAGCGCTGTAACTCTCTCTCTCTTTCTTTCTCTATAATAGTCTTTCATAGTTAAGCCTAGATCAGACTCATGTTTGTGTGCCGCACACTCTAGATTAGACCCTATTTTGCACACATGATGTTATGGTAGGGTTAGGGTTTCTTTTTTTGTCCTTAATTTGACCCTTAAACAATTCTCATGCCTTGGATCAGACCCTTAGTAGTCCTTTTCTGCAGCTTAGTTCAGACCCACATTACTCCGTTTATGCTCCAGTTGGACCCTTTTTACGCTGCTGTAGATTAGACACTAGAGTCTGTTTGCACACATCACATCAGAACCTTAATTTGTGCCCTAAACTGGAACAGTTACACACAAACAGACCAAAAAGAGTACAAACTAAGGCAAGAGATGAGTGTTCAAACATTGGACTCTCTTTAGACCATTTTTGTGCCTTAGATCGGACCCTCATTAGACTGTTTGCATGCGCTAGGTCGAGCGATTCAGGCCGTTTTGAACTCCTGTTAAAATATTTTCAGGAATTTTCCATGCTTTAGATCAGACCTTTAATCTCTGGCCCACTTTCCTTGTGTGTACTTTTTCAGTCCCTGTTTTTCGAAAGGTGAACTTTATAAAGCTGAGTGTGTTTTGTTTCTCCTCAAGCTGAGTTGTGCCTGGAGGATTTTGGGAAATATCGCTTCCTGTCCAATGGGAAGGTGACGATTCCAGGACAGCAGGACAGAGATATTTACAGCGAGACCATGGACGCCTTCAGGATCATGAGCATCCCTGAGGACGAGCAGACAGGTGACACGCACACACGCACACACGCACACACACACACACACACACGCACGCACGCACACACACAGATGTGCAACTAAACAGACAGATGTAAAGGAGATAAGGAGAAGGGTGGAGGTGAGACTGAGAGATGAATAGAAAGATGAACAGGTAGATGCTAGTGTGATGCCAGAGGGATGGATGGAGATCTATGTTCATGATTGTTCATATTTTCAGTCTGAAATGTTTCAACAGTTTGTTTCTCTCTCTCTCTCTCTCTCTCTCTCTCTCAGGTTTGTTGAAGGTGGTGTCTGCGGTTCTTCATTTGGGAAACATCATCTTTAAGAAGGAGCGTAACTCCGATCAGGCCTCCATGCCGGATGACACGGGTAACACACTTCATCACCCAGACGCTACGGGTCACGTGTAGTTTCAGCAGAAATCTAATTCCTGATCTCACATCTTCACTTTCTCTCTCAGCTGCACAGAAAGTGTGCCACCTGCTGGGCATGAACGTGACGGACTTTGTGCGTGCCATCCTCTCTCCACGGATCAAAGTGGGCCGTGATTACGTGCAGAAAGCGCAGACGCAGGAACAGGCCGAGTTTGCGGTTGAAGCTTTAGCCAAAGCCACGTATGAAAGATTGTTCCGCTGGCTGGTGGCGCGGATTAATAAAGCTCTGGACAAAACCAAACGCCAGGGAGCCTCCTTCATCGGCATCTTGGACATCGCCGGCTTCGAGATCTTCGAGGTAACTGCGTGTTCGTGTACGGCAGCTTTCAGCGTGTCGACTTATAACTTCTTATTTCAAGACAGGACAAAACACTCTCCAACAGTGATGTCATTATTTATATCTTCATAATATCATATAACTTCTGATTCTGATGTATGGACCTCTCCCTCTCTCTCTCTCTCTCTCTCTCTCTCTCTCTCTCTCTCTCTCTCTGTCCTGCAGTTAAACTCGTTTGAGCAGCTGTGTATTAATTACACTAACGAGAAGCTGCAGCAGCTCTTCAACCACACCATGTTCATCCTGGAGCAGGAGGAGTATCAGCGCGAGGGCATCGAGTGGAGCTTCATCGACTTCGGTCTGGACCTGCAGCCCTGCATCGACCTCATCGAGAGGCCCGTGAGTGCAGCGAGACAAATTTATTTTCATGGAAAACTGACTTGCTTTCCAACGAGGTTCACGTTGAATCTCTCAAGTTTGTAGAGCTTTTCTAAGTGGATATTTTTGCCCTCCCTTCTTCAGGCCGGGCCTCCGGGCGTTCTGGCTCTGCTGGATGAAGAGTGCTGGTTCCCCAAAGCCACAGATAAGACGTTTGTGGAGAAGCTGGTGCAGGAGCAGGGGAACCATCCCAAATTCCAGAAACCAAAGAAGCTCAAAGATGATGTTGACTTCTGCATCATCCACTACGCTGGCAAGGTAAAGATGGAGGGATTGGAAATGGATAGATGAATGGATTGGGGAGTTTTATGGTTGGATGGAAGAGTTAGATGGTGGGGTGGATGGATGGATGGGTTGGAGGGATAGAATGTGTGTTGAATGGATGGATGGATGGATGAAATTGGTGGGATGGAAGAACAAGATGGATGAGCAGATTGTTGGAGGGAATGGACAGTTTGATGGCAGGTTGGATAACGGATCCCTTGTGAATCGATGGTATGTGTTGGATAGAAGGTTCTTCTCTCTCTCTCTCAGGTGGATTATAAAGCAGTTGATTGGTTGATGAAGAACATGGACCCTCTGAATGATAATGTGACAACATTGCTCAATCAATCGTCAGACAAATTTGTATCTGAACTCTGGAAAGATGGTAAGATTTTTATATTTCCAGCTGTTTTTCTGTTTAACACTTCACTCCATTTCAACATCCATTCCATTTCTACATCCGCTTGAGTGAAGGACCTCATGAGCACATCTTACTCTTCTTCTCTTCCTCTCAGTGGACAGAATTGTGGGACTGGATAAAGTTGCAGGAATGGCGGAATCCGCACATGGGGCTTTTAAAACCCGTAAAGGAATGTTCCGGACCGTCGGCCAGCTTTACAAAGAGCAGCTCACCAATCTGATGACCACGCTGAGGAACACCAACCCCAACTTCGTGCGCTGCATCATCCCCAACCACGAGAAGAAGGTACGAGCCAAACACTTTTAAAATAAGAGACCTACTAATGTGAGGAAACTCTGCAGACTTGCTTAGTGCGAGTCTGTAACGTACAGGCTGAAGCCCTGAGAAGAAGCTTCAGTATTTTACAAAGTCTGATGATGAATCTGAACTACTCTCTCTCTCTCGCCCAGGCCGGGAAACTGGATCCTCACCTGGTCCTGGATCAGTTGAAGTGTAACGGTGTGTTGGAGGGAATCAGGATCTGCAGACAGGGCTTCCCCAACCGCATCATCTTCCAGGAGTTCAGACAGAGGTGTATACACACACACACACACACACACACACACACACACACCTACAGAGATAAATATATATAGACATACACACATTTACACACTTCTACACACACCTATTCACACACTTACACACACACACTCAATGATTTACAATGTCCTTTTATTTATTAGTTCTTTAACACATTATTCACACTGTGCACTGATTGTCCTTTCTAAGAGGTTAATGATTAATAAGCACTGAATTATTTTATTTATATTACTTAATTATATTATTATTATTATTATTATTAGTTGTTTAATTACAGAACCTGAATATTTTTAGTGCCTGATAGACTTACACGTGTTCAGACTCTGTCACTCTTTTAATTCTTCTTTTCTTCCAGATACGAGCTGCTCACTCCGAATGCGATCCCTAAAGGCTTCATGGATGGCAAACAGGCCTGTGTGCTGATGGTACGTTTAATTAACAATAAAGTCGTAAAGTGTTCCAGCGGTTTTGGACTGAATGTTGGACAATCTTGACGTGAGCTCTAATGTTCCGGCCTGAGTGAGTTTATCAAAATCATCGATTTAATTCCTGTTCGTTCTTCTTTCCTCAGATTAAAGCTCTGGAGTTGGACTCTAATCTGTACCGGATCGGACAAAGTAAAGTGTTTTTCCGTGCCGGAGTTCTGGCTCACCTGGAGGAGGAGCGCGACATTAAAATCACGGACGTCATCCTCAAGTTCCAGGCCTGGTGTCGCGGCTATGTCGCCCGCAAGTAAGAGTTTATTTTACACACATTTATTTTTAGCATTAATTTATTTCATTTATCATTAAATTTTTTGTTCATTCATTTATTTTATGTAAGATTAATTAGGCTTTAGCTTCTTATTGTTGAATATTAAAGGCCATAATAATACTGTACTGTGCAGCTAAATTAAGTGTGTGTGCGTGTGTGTGTGTGTGCGTGTGTCTGCAGGGCATTTGCTAAGCGTCAGCAGCAGCTCACGGCGATGCGAGTGATCCAGAGGAACTGTGCTGCTTATCTGAAGCTGAGGAACTGGCAGTGGTGGAGACTCTTCACTAAGGTCAGCTTTACCTCCACACGTGTGTGTGTGTGTGTGTGTGTGTGTGTGTGTGTGTGTGTGTGTGTGTGTACTAGTGACTAGAAGGTTCCTGGACCGTCAGTGCCACTAATAGACCCTTTGTAAGACATTATTATTATTATTATTATTAAGGCCCTGAAACCTCCGCATTAATAACCGTGTGTGTGTGTGTGTGTGTGTGTGTGTGTGTGTGTGTGTGTATACAGGTGAAGCCTCTGCTCCAGGTGACACGTCAGGAGGAGGAAATGCAGGCGAAAGAGGAGGAGCTGGAGAAAGTGAAGGAGAAACAGCAGCAGTTTGAACAACAGTTACAAGACTACGAGACCAAACAGCAGCAGGTTTAAAAAAAACAAAACAAAAAAACCCACAAAAATATTTTCTTTATTAAAACGTGAGTGTGTGTTATGAATGAAATCTGTGACCTGTTCTGGTTTGTTCTGTCTCCGTGTCCCTCAGCTGAACGCGGAGAAGCAGGCTCTACAGGAGCAGCTGCAGGCGGAGACGGAGCTGTGTGCCGAGGCGGAGGAGATGAGAGCTCGACTGGCGGCTCGGCAGCAGGAGCTGGAGGAGATCCTACACGACCTGGAGAGCCGTGTGGAGGAGGAGGAGGAGCGTGTCACTCAATTGCAGAACGAGAAGAAGAAGATGCAGCAGAACATCACGGTGAGATGGAGCTCACAGGGTCTTGTGATCGTGTATATCGAGATTGTGATGATGCATCAGTACTCAAACAGTGTGGTTTATTTATCTGAAGTTTGAAGAACAAATCGCAGGAGAAGGTTGATCCTGATTATGATCATAACCATGCGTTTGGTGTGTTTTCAGGATTTGGAGCAGCAGCTGGATGAGGAGGAAGCGGCACGGCAGAAACTGCAGCTGGAGAAAGTCACCACAGACGCCAAACTGAAGAAGCTGGAGGAGGACGTCATGGTGCTGGACGACCAGAACGCCAAACTCAGCAAGGTTCTCCTAAATAATAACTATCACAACATACACGAATACTGAATGTGTTTTCAATCCTATTAAACCTAAAATACAATGCTAACAGACATCACACACACACACACACACACACACACACACGGATAAGTACAGAGGTTTACAGCAGTTTCAGATCGACTTGTGGACTTTGCTACTGTTTAAGATGGTCAGTAAAGCTGGACTGCTTTGTAGTGATCAATATGGCAACACTTAATTTAGCAATTAGTCTCAAAGTGTGTGTGTGTGTGTGTGTGTGTGTGCAGGAGAAGAAGCAGCTGGAGGACAGGGTCTCAGAGTTCAGCTCTAACCTGGCTGAGGAGGAGGAGAAATCGAAGAGTTTACAGAAACTCAAAAACAAACATGAGGCCATGATCACAGACCTGGAGGGTGAGAAGAGCACTGACCTCTGATCCTCCTGATCTCACTGGAGAGAAATAACTGATGGAATAAAGTGCGATTATTTACGTCTCTCTCTCTCTCTCTCTCTCTGCAGACCGTCTGAAGAAGGAAGAAAAGACTCGACAGGAACTGGAGAAGAACCGAAGGAAGTTGGAAAGTGACTTCACCGAGCTCAACGATAACATCGCTGATCTTCAGGCTCAGATCGCTGAACTTCGGGCACAGCTCGCCAAAAAAGAGGAGGAGCTACAGGCCGCACTGGCCAGGTGCAGTGACTCCTGATTGGCTGGATTCAGTCACACCTTTAATTGTGCAGATTTATTTTGCTTTCCCAGTATTTTAATTCTAAGATTTTTGTTTTTCTTCACTCTGCTAGTTAGCTAAGTGAGTCTCCTCGTGTTCCTCTGTGTCGCCCCCTACAGGATAGAGCAGGAAACGTCCCTGAAGAACGCAGCGCAAAAGAGAGTGAGGGAACTGGAGGCTCAGGTTACGGAACTTCAGGAGGATCTGGAACTGGAGAGAGCGGCGAGAAATAAAGCTGAAAAACAAAGACGGGATCTGGGCGAGGAACTGGAGGCACTAAAGAGCGAGCTGGAGGACACGCTGGACTCGACCGCGGCTCAGCAGGAGCTCAGGTACAGACACGCTAATCACAGCATCTCTATAAGTCATGAATAAAGGACAGAACTGTAAGCGTCTCCATCTGCGGAGTTACTGTAAAATAAACACTGTGTGGGATTAAAACGTGTGTGTGTGTGTGCGCGCTGTTCACACAGAGCTAAACGGGAATCAGAGGTGGCTCAGTTAAAGAAAACTCTGGAGGATGAAGCTCAGAGTCACGAGCAGCTCCTCACTGAAATGCGGCAGAAACACACACAGGCTTTTGAAGAACTTAATGAGCAACTGGAACAGGCCAAGAGGGTAAAACACACACACACACACACACACACACACACACACACACACACACACACACACACGTGTGGAGAAAACAGAAAAGAAAAACTGTTTCTGTCTGTTCTTTTTCTCCATCTATCTTCTCTTTGTCTGTATCTCTCTCTCTCTGTCCGTCCCTCACTCTGTCTCTTTCTTTGTGTCCCTTTCTGTCTCTCTCCATCTCTTTGACTCTGTCTTTCGATTTATCTCTCCCTCTGTCTGTCTCTCTCTCCATCTCTTTACTCTGTCTCCCTCTCGCTCTATCTGTCCTCCAGAACAAGGCGTCGGTGGAGAAAGCTAAACACGCTCTGGAGAGTGAGCGCAATGAGCTGCAGATCGAGCTCCAGTCCGTCACTCAGAGTAAAAACGATTCTGAACATCGCAGGAAAAAAGCCGAAGCTCAGCTGCAGGAGCTCCAACTGAAACACAGCGAGAGCGAGAAACAGAAGAAGGAAATGGCCGACAAAATGAGCAAAATGCAGGTCATTAACCTGATGATGATGATGATGATGATGATGCGTTAAATAAACGTTTTGTACTATAACTATAACCCTTACAGCGTGTAGCTCACGCTCGGGGTCTTTACGCTTAATTCATCTCTGTTCAGGTGGAGCTGGAGGGTCTGAGCAGCACTCTGTCTGAAGTGGAGAGTAAATCCATCAAAGCAAGTAAAGACTGCTCATCTGTGGAGTCTCAGCTTCAGGATACACAGGTAACACACACACACACACACACACACACACACAGTCAGAAATAGTCAGATTGTTAACATTATTCTAAAACATTACACTAAATATTTAAAAACATATTAAATCTGATTAATAAAAGTCTGTTATGTTTGTGCTCCTGTGACTGTGATGGACTGAGCAGTGAAATGCAGGATCAGGACTTCATCATCCTGGCATCAGAAAATAAAAGATTTAGCAAATAATTTTGTTTTTTTTGTTTGTTTTCAGGGTTTGCTGCAGGAGGAGACGCGTCAGAAACTGGCTCTGAACACACGGCTGCGTCAGCTGGAGGACGAACAGAACCGACTGAAGGAGCTTCTGGAGGAGGAAGAGGAGGGAAAGAAGGGTGTAGAGAAACAGCTTCACTCCTGTCAGACGCAGGTAACGTTTCAGTCCTGACTTCAATCACACTTCTCTTTAACCCCACGCCCTGACCTTTAACCCATGTGCCACCATTTTTTGACCCCTGCATCCCGTCTTCCCCTCACCCTGTTTTTTTTCTTCTTAGTTATCGGAGTTGAGGAAGAAAATAGAACAGGAAGCGGCGACTCTGGAGACTTCAGAAGAAGGAAAGAAGAAGCTGCAGAGAGAGATGGAGAACCTGAAACAGTGTCTGGAAGAGAAGTCCTCCGCCTACGACAAGCTGGAGAAGACGAAGGTGCGGCTGCAGCGGGAGCTTGACGACATGCTGGTGGGTCAGGATCAACTGCGGCAGATCGTCCAGGAGCTCGAGAGGAAGCAGAAGAAATTCGACCAGGTACAGAATGTTCTTACTCGAATGAATCCTCCATCTGATCGACCGAGAGTGTTCAGATACTTACCCCCGTGTGTGTGTGTGTGTGTGTGTGTGTGTGTGTGTGTGTGTGTGTGTGTGTGTGTGTGTGTGTGTGTGTGTGTGTGTGTGTGTGTGTGTGTGTGTAGATGCTAGCCGAGGAGAAGAGTATTTCAGCTCGTCATGGTGAGGAGCGAGACCGAGCAGAAGCTGAGGCTCGTGAGAAGGAGACGAAGGCTCTGACTCTGGCTCGGGAGCTGGAGGCTCTACAGGAGCAGCGTAACGAGCTGGAACGAGCCAATAAACTCCTCAAAACCGAGATGGAGGACCTCGTGTCTTCTAAAGACGATGTTGGCAAGAGCGTACGTACGACTCCTTATAACATTAACACCATTTTACTTCTAATCAAAACTTTTATACCGGTTACATCTGGTTTTATTCCTCTGTCACAGAGTGGTGGACGCTTTACACTTTCAGGTTGTTCATCCATCCATCTGTCTGTCCGTCTTGTTAGTGCGATATCTCCAGAGCGGGTGGTTTAACGTTTGTAAGATTTATATGCAATTATAAAGATTTTGGAAGAGATCCAAACAGGGTCACAAGGTCACAGCAAGGTCAAATGTCTGACAGTTTTTCTTCAGTAGCTTTTTTCCTGTTTGAGGTATTTTAAGGGGATTTCTGGAATACAAACTAGGTACGAGAAGGACTAGCCTCAGTGGCGGAGGTGTCCCTGTTAACGAGTTCCACTTGTTTTGTAATAATCTGAGAATAATGTAGGAGCATCTTTAATAAAGACACTTGAATTATTCGCATTGTTGTTGCTCTAATGTATCTTTAGTGTTGTTTTTTTTAGTCAGGTCTCACTTGATAAGGTTTTTACTGTAATACCCTACTCAGTAAAATAGTAACAATGATTTTTAATTTGATTTATAATGCAGATTTCTCATTGTGTTTTATGTTCATTACTACTGCATGAAGAAAATAAAGCATGAAAGGGGAGTATAGTAAATACAGGTGTGTACAGGTGTGCTGATGTGAGGTGTGTGTTCAGGTCCACGAGCTGGAGCGTGCTAAGCGAGCGATGGAGCAGCAGTTGGAGGAGATGAAGCTGCAGGTGGAGGAGATGGAGGACGAGCTGCAGCTCACTGAAGACGCTAAGCTGCGCTTGGAGGTGAACCTGCAGGCCATGAAGGCGCAGTTCGAGCGAGACCTGCAGGGAAGAGACGAGCTCGGAGAGGAGAAGAGGAAACAGCTGATGAAACAGGTGAGAGGAAGACACCAGTCACATCTGATGTGTGTCTGATCTATCGCTTGTTTATGAAAGTCAGATATGTGCTGCTTGTGCTCCCTGAGAATGCAGTCTTTATTGAGGAGTGTGTGTGTGTGTGTGTGTGTGTGTGTGTGTGTGTGTGTGTGTGTGTGTGTGTGTGTGTGTGTGTGTGTGTGTGTGTAGGTGCGTGAGATGGAGGCAGAGCTGGAGGATGAGAGGAAGCAGAGAGCTCTGGCCATAGCAGCGAAGAAGAAGCTGGAGCTCGACCTGTCAGACCTGGAGGCTCAAATGGACCAGGCTGTTAAAGCTCGAGATGAAGCACTGAGACAGCTGAAGAAACTACAGGTAACACACACACACACACACACACACACACACACACACACACACACACACACAGTCTTATCACCAAAGGGCTGGTGTGGCACATACTTCCTACAAATTACTCATGTCTTATTATAGTGTGTGTGTGTGTGTGTGTGTGTGTGTGTGTGTGTGTGTGTGTGTGTGTGTGTGTGTGTGTGTGTGTGTGTGTGTGTGTGTGTGTGTATAGGCTCAGGTAAAGGATCAGTTGCGGGATGTAGATGAGCTCAGAGCGGCGAGAGACGCAGCACTCAACAGCGCCAAAGAGACTGAACGCAAACTCAAGAGTCTGGAGGCTGAAAACATGCAGTTACATGAGGTCTGTCTGTCTCTCGGTGTGTGTGTGTGTGTGTGTGTGTGTGTGTGTGTCCCTCTGTGTTTGCCATCCTTCTGCTTTGCCATCTGTCTTCCTCTCTGTCTCCTTGTTCATGTCCCTCGCTGTCTGTTTTCCTCTTCATCTTGCCGTCCATCTGTCTGTCTCCCTCTCCACCCGCTGTCTGTCTGTCTGTCTGTCTCTCTCATCATGTGTGATTTGGGATGCAGCCCCTGATGGGAGATAATCTTTATTCTCTCTCTCTCTGTCTCTCTCTCTGTCTCTGTCTCTCTCTCTGTAGGATCTGTCTGCAGCTGATCGCAGTAAGAAGCAGATTCAGCAGGAGAGAGACGAGATGCATGATGAAGTGACCAGCTGCAACTCCAAGATGTAAATCTGAGTCTTTAATGTCACTAAAGTGGAACAATCTCTTTATTTTTCTGTTTTGTTTTGTTTTTTTTTCCATACTGTTTTTTTTTCCTTAATTATTTTCTTACATTTTTCTGTCTTCCATTTTTCTCCTCTCTCTTTAGTTAAAACTTTCATGTCTTACTTTTTTTTTTTTTTTTTCTCCTCTATTTTCTCTCTTTCTTTTTGATTGTCTTCTTTCATTTCCAGATATTACACACTGTATGTAGGAAATATGGCCATGTGACTGTAATTTTGTGTGTGTGTGAAGGTCTGCACTGAATGAGGAGAAGAGGAGGTTGGAGGCTCGTATCGCTCAGCTGGAGGAGGAGCTTGATGAAGAACAGTGCAGCATCGAACTTGTTAATGACCAACTGAAGAAAGCAAACATGCAGGTACACACACACACACACACACACACACACAGAGGCTGGGTTTTAATAAAGATGTCTATATTCTGTTTCTTTTTATCTCCATTATTTCTTCTGGAATTGGACACCACAGATTTTTTCATAGCCTTTTGTTGCATGTGTGTGTGTGTTAGATGCTGCTGTTAGTAAAACGTGTGTGTGTGTGTGTGTGTGTGTGTGTGTGTGTGTTCAGGTGGACACTCTGAGCACAGAGCTAGCGGGCGAGCGCAGCGCGGCTCAGAAGAGCGAGACGGCTCGGCAGCAGCTGGAGAGACAGAATAAAGACCTGAAGGCCAAACTGCAGGAGCTCGAAGGCTCCGTCAAATCCAAGTTCAAGTCCACTATCGCCGCCCTGGAGGCCAAAATCCTGCAGCTGGAGGAACAGCTGGAGCAGGAGGCCAAGTACAATTCACACACACACACACACACACACACACACACACACACACACACACACATTCACTATTACTATTATCATTATTATTATTATTATTATTATTATAGTCTGTTATATACACACTGGAGGAGCTTTAATATAATGTAGAACTGATATGACACTTACTGTGTGTGTGTGTGTGTGTGTGTGTGTGTGTGTGTGTGTGTGTGTGTGTGTGTGTGTGTCAGGGATAAACAGCAGAATTCGAAGTTAGTGCGTCGTACGGAGAAGAGACTGAAGGAGGTTCTGCTGCAGGTGGAGGAAGAGAGACGGAACAGTGAGCAGTTTAAAGACCAGGTGAGACGATAAGGACAGGTACGTTATTAGTGACTAATCACAACGGGGTGCAATATTAATTAGAAATTAATCACTTCTGTTTAATGTGAAGCTGAGACACAAACTGATTGTCACATTTTTCCTCTTCATTTGTTCCTTTCTTTCTTCCTGAACATTAAATGAGAAGGCTAACTCGCGCATGAAGCAGCTGAAGCGTCAGTTGGAGGAGGCGGAGGAAGAAGCGACGCGCGCCAACGCCTCCCGCAGGAAGTTACAGAGAGAGCTGGAGGACGCCACAGAGGCCAGCGACGCCATGAACCGTGAAGTCAACACGCTGAAGAGCAAGCTCAGGTTCTGACGCTCAGTCGAAGCTCTAAAATAATCCTTTCTTTCACGTTAGTGGCGTTAGCGTAACCTGTGTGCTGTGTCTGTGAACACAATCACAGACGTGGCGGCGATTTCACCCTCAACGTGCGCCGCGTGGCCCGTGGCGGCCTGGACAGCGAGGAGGACATGGACGTGACCAGTGAGACATCCGAGACCACACCTGAGTAACACCTGTATCCAACATCCAATCAGATCGCTTCAAGCCAGGACAGCTGGGTGTCTCCTTTATTCCTCCTTTAATCCATGTTTTCGTCACGACAGTAACATCTGCAGCTCGTTCTGTACCTGTATTAAACATTTCAATAGCTGTGCGTCAAAACGTTGAGTTGCCAGATCATTCAAATATCCTGAAATTGAAATTATTGAATTAAACTTTAAACAATTATCATGTAATAGTAATATAAGCGTAGCGAGTCCAGCTGTTTAGTAGCTTTAAAATCAATACTGATGCAGAAAGTGTCGATATTTTCCTGCAGTTATGTTTATCTGCTTTATTATTTTATTCACAGCACATATCGTACTTTTTTTTTTTTTTTTTTTCCTGCCTTTTTTTTTGTCACATCTCAAATCACCTTTTCCTCGCCATCACAGCGATGCACTTAGTTATTAAATTTATCATCTGGTGAACAGAGTTATTAACAAATATATAATTATAGAATAAAATGATCAGGTTGGGATCCATCCTGCATGTAAACAGGTTAGATTGGGATAAACTCCACGTAAATTATTTTTAAAATGTAAACTACACTGGGTTGGGGTTCAGAGGGTTGCCAGGTTGTGAAAGTAACCCATTCATGTGGGGAAATTTGTTTTGTTTAGATACACTGGGTTGCCAGATTGGTCTGATTATCACACTGTTCAGTTTCAATATTATATGCTGTGCTTTGTTTGTGATGATTAGCATTTATTTTTACACTTTTGTGTTATATATGTTAGAAATGTTGCTAAAACACACGACGGATGAGGCGTTCAGTCCTCTCTCCCATCTCTCCTTTACATCCGAGCTTCATAACCACGTTTATAGGCGTTTATTATCACTCTTTATTCCTTCTGTTTCTCTCAGTGTTGATTTTTTTTCCCCTTTCTCGACTCTATCGA
Organism: Pangasianodon hypophthalmus; assembly: GCF_027358585.1. NCBI lineage: Eukaryota > Metazoa > Chordata > Actinopteri > Siluriformes > Pangasiidae > Pangasianodon > Pangasianodon hypophthalmus. The sequence goes on along the minus strand of NC_069711.1, from coordinate 35,385,017 downwards.
GAGATTTTACACTCGTTTCTCTTCGTATCGCTGAAGTCGGCTCCTGCGACTGTCTGTCCGAATAACGATCTTCTCACTGCGGTGTGATTATTTTTTTAACGCCACTTCTTTTGTACCTTTTGCAGCTTTTTGCATTTTTATATTGCATCAAAACTTATTAAAGATATGACCAAACATGAAGTGTGGCTCATTTGTCTCATTTCTGAACTTTTCTTTTTGTTGTTGTTGTTGAAATTGTTTCTTTTGCTTTGTAGCATTTTATTTTCTTAATAGAATGATAATTTTGTTGATTTATGTAAAATCACACTTTTTAAAAAAGTTTAAGTGTGTATAATAAAGGTGTATTAATGAAACTACTATATTACTATTAAAATAAGAATTACTACAAATTACTCAGTTTATTTAACAAAATGAAAGTGCCAGAAACTGAAAAATGAATTAAACAAGTGCTTATCTTCTTAGCTACTAAATATTATAAATATAAGAATAAAGTATGCTAATTTGTTTGTAAATTTAAAAAGTGCTGCTAGTAGAAGTTAACTTTATGAAGCTTAACCAATAAATACCAAGTTTACAGTCATTTATAATGTCCATCATTATATATATATATAATGATGGACATTATAAATGTATGTGTATGTTTAATTATAAATGTTTGATATACACATTTTAAATGTTGTATATTTACAGTTTTTCACTTTCATTAAGTTGCTAATGCTAATGCAGTACCTCAGTATGTTCAACAGTGTCACTAAAGAAGCTATTGGACACGTGACCATCCTGAACTTCTTCCTGATTGGTGCTTCAAAGCGCGTGTCATGATTCCATGTTTTTAATTGGACGGTGTGCGTCTCGTGCTCATCTCCCTGTGTTAACTGTGTGTGTGTTTGCCGCGCTTTTCCACCAGGCGGCGCGCGCGTGTTAGATGTGTGGCGTTAAATCGCCTCAGCTGGAAAAATCCGGCTGAAACCGGAAACGAACCGGATGGACGCGGCGGGGAGCGGTTGCGTGGTGCGCATGCGCACAGCGGATCCACACAACGCGCTGGTGTGAAAGTATGCGCATGCGCAATGCGGATCTAGTGCGTTAGACGCACTTCAGAGTTTCAGACTACCGAGCAGGAGACCTGTGATGCAGGTAGCGTTTATATTTTAAACTTTAAACTTTCTGTTCGTCGACTGGTTTTGGATTAGAGAGAGAAATGAGGGAGTAGGGTGAGTTTGTGTTCGACTGTAATGCTGTGTGAATGAGAGTTTAGCGCGCAGAGCTGTTAGCTTTAGCACTGTGAGTGCTATTTAACCGGCTTTAGCTGCTACAGACTGAGCAGTTCATTACTGCTGTGTGCTAACATTCATGTCTAATGCGGGATGTTCATCTGAATCATCTCTGTCTTTATAGAGGCATAAGGACATGTCCTGATTCCTGGATCTCCAGCCTCCAGCTGTGACATGATGCTCATCACCTGCTCACATCCTCTCACCATCAGCTTCATCATCACCTCCATCACCTCCATCACCTCCAGCCCTTAATCAGGGACAAACTCAGGTAAACTCAAACACATCACTGCCTGAAAAACACCCTTACACCCTCACCTCACCCCTACACCTCACACCTTTACACCCTCATCTCACCCCTACACCTCACACCTTTACACCCTCATCTCACCCCTACACCTCACACCTTTACACCCTCATCTCACCCCTACACCTCACACCTTTACACCCTCATCTCACCCCTACACCTCACACCTTTACACCCTCATCTCACCCCTACACCTCACACCTTTACACCCTCATCTCACCCCTACACCTCACACCCTACACCTTACACTTTCACCTACACCTCACACCCTACACCTTACACTTTCACCTACACCTCACACCCTACACCCTCACCTCACACCTACACCTCACACCTACACCTCACACCCTACACCCTCACCTCACACCTACACCTCACCCCTACACCTCACACCCTACACCTTACACTTTCACCCTCACCCACACCTCACACCTACACCTCACACCCTACACCCTCACCTCACACCCTACACCCTCACCTCACACCTACACCTCACACCCTACACCTTACACTTTCACCTACACCTCACACCCTACACCTTACACTTTCACCTACACCTCACACCCTACACCCTCACCTCACACCTACACCTCACACCTACACCTCACACCCTACACCCTCACCTCACACCTACACCTCACCCCTACACCTCACACCCTACACCTTACACTTTCACCCTCACACCACACCTCACGCCCTCACCTCTCACCATCAGCTTCATCACCACCTCCATCATCTCCATCACCTCCAGCCCTTAATCAGGGACAAACTCAGGTAAACTCAAACACATCACTGCCTGAAAAACACCCTTACACCCTCACCTCACCCCTACACCTCACACCTCTCACCTTACACCTCACACCTCTCACCTTACACCTCACACCTTTACACCCTCGCCTCTCACCTTACACCTCACACCTTTACACCCTCGCCTCTCACCTTACACTTTCACCTTACACCTTTACACCCTCACCTCTCACCTTACACCTCACACCTCACACCTTTACACTCTCACCTTACACCTCACACCTTTACACCCTCGCCTCTCACCTTACACTTTCACCTTACACCTTTACACCCTCACCTCTCACCTTACACCTTACACCTCACACCTTTACACTCTCACCTTACACCTCACACCTTTACACTCTCACCTTACACCTCTCACCTTACACTTTCACCTTACACTTTCACCCTCACCTCACACCCTCTCTTACACCTTTACACCCTCACCTCTCACCTTACACCTCTCACCTTACACCTTTACACCCTCACCTCTCACCTTACACCTTTACACCCTCACCTCTCACCTTACACCTTACACCTCACACCTTTACACTCTCACCTTACACCTTACACCTCTCACCTTACACCTTTACACCCTCACCTCTCACCTTACACCTTACACCTCACACCTTTACACTCTCACCTTACACCTCTCACCTTACACTTTCACCCTCACCTCACACCCTCTCTTACACCTTTACACCCTCACCTCTCACCTTACACCTCTCACCTTACACCTTTACACCCTCACCTCTCACCTTACACCTTACACCTCACACCTTTACACTCTCACCTTACACCTCTCACCTTACACTTTCACCCTCACCTCACACCCTTACCCCCTCACCTCACACCCTCTCTTACACCTTTACACCCTCACCTCTCACCTTACACCTCTCACCTTACACCTTTACACCCTCACCTCTCACCTTACACCTTACACCTCACACCTTTACACTCTCACCTTACACCTCTCACCTTACACTTTCACCCTCACCTCACACCCTTACCCCCTCACCTCACACCCTCTCTTACACCTTTACACCCTCACCTCTCACCTTACACCTCTCACCTTACACCTTTACACCCTCACCTCTCACCTTACACCTTACACCTCACACCTTTACACTCTCACCTTACACCTCTCACCTTACACTTTCACCCTCACCTCACACCCTTACCCCCTCACCTCTCACCCTCTCTTACACCTTTACACCCTCACCTCTCACCTTTACACCCTCGCCTCTCACCTTACACCCTTTCACCTCACCCCTCACCTCACCCCTCACCTCACACCTTTACACCCTCACCTCACCCCTCACCTCACACCCTTACACCTCACACCTTTACACCCTCACCTCACCCCTCACCTCACACCCTTACACCTCACACCTTTACACTTTCACCCTCACCTCACACCCTCACACCTCAAAATTCACCAGTCGGACCCGTTCTCCTCCTCCTGCTGCTCACCTGCCTCAGGTGTGTGTGTGTGCAGAGCTGGAGGTGGTGGAGGAGGGGCGTGCCAGTAATGAGTTCTACTTCTGCAGAATGTTCAGGAATATTCAGCAGAAAGACAGAGTTAAAGGAGTGTGTGTTCGTCACGCTGCCTTATTCTGCCTAACGGAGAGCAACACCGAGTGTGTGTGTGTGTGTGTGTTAAAGAATCCGAGATTTGTTGCTAGCATTTGGATCCTAAACGAGACTCAGCGGAGTTTATGAGCACACACACACACACACACACACACACACACGGAGTGTGATATTTAGTCTTCATCTTATTGTGTATGCTCGTAGGGTCGAAGGTCACGCTGTGAGAAACAACACAACGGCCAGAGAGAGAAGAGAGCAGAGGGAGCTGAGCACTTCCTCTCCATCACACTCCCTTCCTTCATCATCATCTTCGTCATCGTCAGCTATGGATGTCGTGCTGGTGAGTCGAAGCTGAATGCGCAAATTGTTAAAAAAGAAATAATAAGCAAAAATCTTAAATTTAAACGTGTTAAAAACAGAGTCTATGCAAAAGATGCTCCTCAGTCTGCTTCCTGTTTGGATGTTGTTGTTGTTGTTGTTGTTGTTGAAACACACTGATGCAATGTCACAATTTAAAATTTGAATTCCAACTGCCAGCTGATGATGTCATAGTGGGCGTTACAGCAGTCGACCAATCAGCAGCGCGGTGTGTGTTGTGATAGGAGTGGTGCTGTAGATAACCACAGCGAGAGCTTAGGAGCAAAACATGAAGAAACAAAACAAAAAGCAAAATGTTACACTAAATTTACAGTGACAGCCTGCACACACACACACACACACACACACTCGCACACACACACTCGCACACACTCGCGCGCGTGTACACACACACACACACACACTCGCACACACACACTCGCACACACTCGCGCGCGTGTACACACACACACACACACACACACACACAGTCCTGCAGCAACTACATGAGTCACAGCAATTTGAAGAGACACAATGTGGCAGAGAGAGATATATAAAGAGCAAAGTGTGTGTGTGTGTGTGTGTGTGTGTGTGTGAGAGAGAGAGAGAGAGAGAAGCTTGTTGATTTTCTGAAGTGAGGCAGAGAGAGAGATGGAGAGGAAGAGAAAGGGAGAGAGAAGGAACAAGGCAAAAAGCGAGACGCTCTGAGTGAGTGCAGACAGACAGACAGACAGACAGACAGGTGTGTGTGAGTGTGTGTGAGTGTGAGTGTGTGTGTGGTGCTGTGATGTAGAGAATGAGAGATGCAGGAGAAAAACGACACACGACCCAAAACACACAGCAGGGTAAGTGTGTGTGTGTGTGAGAGACACCTGTCCATGTACAACTTTATCACATCTGCTGTGTGTGTGTGTGTGTGTGTATATAGCGTGTGTGTATATAGTGAGTGTATAGTGTGTATGTGTGTGTGTGTAGCAGGTGTGTGTAGCATGTGTGTGTGTGTGTGTGTGTGTAGCAGGTGTGTATAGCGTGTGTGTGTGTGTGTGTGTGTGTAGCAGGTGTGTATAGCGTGTGTGTGTATATAGCGTGTGTATAGCGTGTGTGTGTGTATAGCGTGTGTGTGTGTGTGTGTATAGCATGTGTATAGCGTGTGTGTGTATATAGCGTGTGTATAGCGTGAGAGAGGAAGAGATCAGAGGTTTTCTATAGTTAGTGTGTGTGATTATGGAAATGAGACGGCGTAACCGTCAGTTTACATAATAACACACTCACTGCTGTCTGAGGCTCACATCACTGACTCTGTGTGTCTGTGTGTGTGTGTCTGTGTGTGTGTGTCTGTGTGTGTGTGTCTCTGTGTGTGTGTGTGTCTCTCTGTGTCTGCAGGCTCACCCGGTGTTGAAGGCGTTCATGTGCGGTTCTCTCAGTGGAACCTGCTCCACGTTACTGTTCCAGCCGCTGGATCTGGTAAAGACACGACTGCAGACTCTACAGAACAGCACACAGCCCGGGTTAGACCACACACACACACACTACACTATACACACACTACACTATACACACACACACTACACTATACACACACACTACACTATACACACACACACTATACACACACACTACACTATACACACACACTCCACTATACACACACTACACTATACACACACTACACTATACACACACACACTACACTATACACACACACACTACACTATACACACACACTACACTATATACACACACTACACTATACTGGTAAAGACACGACTGCAGACTCTACAGAGCAGCACACAGCCCGGGTTAGACCACACACACACACACTACACTATACACACACTACACTATACACACACACACTACACTATACACACACACTACACTATACACACACACACTACACTATACACACACACACTACACTATACACACACACTACACTATACACACACACTACACTATACACACACACACTATACACACACACTACACTATACTGGTAAAGACACGACTGCAGACTCTACAGAACAGCACACAGCCCGGGTTAGACCACACACACACACACTACACTATACACACACACACTACACTATATACACACACACTACACTATACACACACACTACACTATATACACACACACTATACACACACACTACACTATACTGGTAAAGACACAACTGCAGACTCTACAGAACAGCACACAGCCCGGGTTAGACCACACACACACACACTACACTATACACACACACACTACACTATACACACACTACACTACACTATACACACACACTACACTATACACACACACACTATACACACACACTACACTACACTATACACACACACTATACACACACACTACACTATACACACACACACTATACACACACACTACACTATACACACACACTCCACTATACACACACTCCACTATACACACACTACACTATACACACACACTACACTATACACACACACTACACTATACACACACACTACACTATATACACACACACTATACACACACACTACACTATACTGGTAAAGACACAACTGCAGACTCTACAGAACAGCACACAGCCCGGGTTAGACCACACACACACACACTACACTATACACACACACACTACACTATACACACACTACACTACACTATACACACACACACTATACACACACACTACACTATACACACACACACTACACTATACACACACACTATACACACACTACACTATACACACACACACTACACTATACACACACTACACTATACACACACACACTACACTACACTATACACACACACACTACACTATACACACACTACACTATACACACACACTACACTATATACACACACTACACTATACACACACACTACACTATATACACACACACTATACACACACTATACACACACACTACACTATACACACACTACACTATACACACACTACACTATACATACACACTACACTATACACACACACTACACTATACTGGTAAAGACACGACTGCAGACTCTACAGAACAGCACACAGCCCGGGTTAGACCACACACACACACACTACACTATACACACACACACTACACTATACACACACACTACACTATACTGGTAAAGACACGACTGCAGACTCTACAGAACAGCACACAGCCCGGGTTAGACCACACACTCACACACACACACTACACTATATACACACTACACTATACACACACACACTACACTATACACACACTACACTATACACACACACACTACACTATACACACACTACACTATACACACACTACACTATACACACACACACTACACTATACACACACTACACTATACACACACACTACACTATACACACACACACTACACTATACACACACTACACTATACACACACACACTACACTATACACACACACTACACTATACACACACACACACTACACTATACACACACACTACACTATACACACACTATACACACACTACACTATACACACACACTACACTATACTGGTAAAGACACGACTGCAGACTCTACAGAACAGCACACAGCCCGGGTTAGACCACACACACACACACTACACTATACACACACTACACTATATACACACACACACTACACTATACACACACACTACACTATACACACACACACACACTATACACACACACTACACTATACACACACACTCCACTATACACACACACTATACACACACTACACTATACACACACACTCCACTATACACACACTACACTATACACACACTACACTACACTATACACACACACACTATACACACACACTACACTATACACACACACTACACTATACTGGTAAAGACACGACTGCAGACTCTACAGAACAGCACACAGCCCGGGTTAGACCACACACACACACACACTACACTATATACACACACACTCCACTATACACACACACTATACACACACACTACACTATACACACACACTCCACTATACACACACTACACTATACACACACTACACTACACTATACACACACACACTATACACACACACTACACTATACTGGTAAAGACACGACTGCAGACTCTACAGAACAGCACACAGCCCGGGTTAGACCACACACTCACACACACACACTACACTATACACACACACTACACTATACACACACACTATACACACACACACTACACTATACACACACACTACACTATACACACACTACACTATACACACACACTACACTATACTGGTAAAGACACGACTGCAGACTCTACAGAACAGCACACAGCCCGGGTTAGACCACACACACACACACTACACTATACACACACACACTACACTATACACACACACACTATACACACACACTACACTATACTGGTAAAGACACGACTGCAGACTCTACAGAACAGCACACAGCCCGGGTTAGACCACACACACACACTCCACTATACACACACTACACTATACACACACTACACTACACTATACACACACACACTATACACACACACTACACTATACACACACTACACTACACTATACACACACACTATATACACACACTATACACACACACACACACACACACACACACACACTACACTGTACACACACTACACTACACTATACACACACACACTATACACACACACTACACTATACACACACTACACTACACTATACACACACACTATATACACACACTATACACACACACACACACACACACACACACACTACACTGTACACACACACACTATACACACACGCACACACTACACTATACACACTATACACACACGCACACACTACACTATACACACTATACACTCACTATAAACACACACACTACACTATATACACACTATACACACACTATACACACACACACACACACTACACTGTACGCACACACACTATACACACACGCACACACTACACTATACACACACACTATACACACACTACACTATACTGGTAAAGACCCGACTGCAGACTCTACAGAACAGCACACACACTATACACACTACACACACACACACACGCTATATACACACACATGAAAAAGGGTAAATAAATAAATGAGATTAAGAGTGTACATGTGCTGAATAATCTGAATGTTAAAGTAAAGTAATCAGAATGCCACTGCTGAAACCTGGTAGTGTCTTTAACCTGATTTAAGAGATTTCTTTCTCTCTCTCTCTCTGTCTCTCTCTCTCTCTCTGTCTCTCTCTCTCTCTCTCTCTCTCTCTCTGTGTCTCTCTCTCTCTCTCTCTCTCTCTCTCTCTCTCTCTCAGTGGTGCTAAGGTGGGGATGCTGCGTGTGTTTGTCACAGTGGTCCGGACTGAAAAACTCTTCGGTCTGTGGAAGGGCGTCTCGCCGGTCAGCGCTGCTCCTTATTCGTTTATCTTTTATTTATTTTTAAATTGTATATTTTATCTCTCTCTCTCTTTCTGTTTCTTTTTCTCAGTCGTTTGTGCGCTGTATCCCAGGCGTAGGGATTTATTTCAGCTCATTCTACTCTCTGAAGCAGCA
>NC_069711.1:35360159-35370159 GCF_027358585.1 Pangasianodon hypophthalmus | reverse complement strand
AGTCGACTCTGAATCAATTCTTTTTAGTGATCTGTGGGAGTCGACTCTTAATACTTGTATTTGTCTGCAGAGATGTAGCACCTTACTGTTTTTCTTTTTATTTTAAATATTTAATAAACACTAAACTGATTTAAAACAGCTTTTTTATTTAAATAAATAAAAATAGCAGTTAGCCTTTTGCGAGTTGAAAGTGTTGAACTTCATCACTGATAAATTTATAATCTTCTGATGTTATTTTTTCAACTCTAGTAATGTTTATACCTGTTTAAATTTAGTCTGTAGACAATTCTTGGACAAAGTGAATGAACCCATGGTCAGGTGACAACTCATAGAAAATATTATTTTAGAGAATGTTCTGTAATGTCTTATTTTAAATGGACTTGAATATTGGTGTAATTACATAACTGTTGGCCATGATGTAAAAATATATTTGGTGGAATTGTATTGAATACTGTGGTGGTAGTAGTTTGTGTAGGTGCACACTGTTAGAGCTCGTCACTAACGTTGGTGTTCGGGTGTCGGAGGTGTGCTAAAGTGAGCCGGCCGGGTTTTCGCTAACACCATGAGGACTTCCTGTCCCATGACTGGGGTTTGATAGTGACCTGAGCCACACTTAGTCACTGACTGTTAACTCCGCTGTAGTGAACTTTAATCTGGTCTCTAATTTCTCTCTCTCTCTGCGTGTTCTGGTCAGCTCTCCCACTAAACTCGTTACGCAGGGAAAGTGGTCACGATGTCCGGAGGTCTGGATGTCCTTCAGATGAAGGAGGAGGATGTGCTGAAGTTCCTCGCTGCAGGAACCCATCTGGGTGGAACCAACCTGGACTTCCAGATGGAGCAGTACGTCTACAAGAGAAAAAGTGACGGTGAGATGCACGTGTGTGTGTGTGTGTGCGCTGTGTCATCGATCGTGGTTATTTAAGGAATCTGATGCGTAAGAGGAGACGTCTACATCAGTGCCTATGAAGCATCTAAGGTTCTGTCTAGCGGTTTGGAGAAGGTCAGTCTGAGGTGTTATCCTCACTAGGGCTGCAGCTATTGATTATTTTAGTAATCGAGTATTCTACCGATTATTCCATCGATTAATCCAGTAATGGGATAGGAAGCAATTTTAATTTATTAAAGAGCAATACTGAATATACAAGAGAAAATAAGAAGTCTTTTAAAATAAACATCTAATTTGTTTCCTTTTTAGAAAAATGAACATTTTTTATTGCTGAAATTGCATACATTAATAACATTGAAAACTAGACCCATTTAGTGCGTTTAATTGCCATATTACATTCAAAATGCCAAATAAATAAATAAATACAAAAATCAATTTCACATTACTTTTAAAAAAAGGTAAACAGTACAAACTAAAACTAAGGCATAAATCAAAATAATAGTAGTAATAATAATAATAGCTAAACATTGCATTTATGTCGTCCAACTTAACTTTCCAGTTTCAGCCTAACTGCAGCTCAAGCATGACACGTGCCTTTACTGTGTTCTTAAAGACTTTGTGGCTTTTGTAAGAGGCGAAAATCAGTGGATAGGAAGGTAAACTTGGAACAGGAACAAGAGTCCATACACGATTTCTTAACACTTGTTTCTACAATCATGAAGTTATTTGGAGAATAAAGCCTCTTAAATATCTCTCTACGTACTGCTGTCTCATTCTCTCTCTCTCACTCACACACACACACACACACACACACACAATCAACGTGAATGGCGCTTAGTCTTTCACAAAACATAGCTAGTTTAGGGACATCATAACTAACCACCATATTGATTTACACTCTTAAATAGTCACTACATATAGTCACAATCAACATGCATTTTTACAGGCCTTCATTTCAACTAGCCATCCTACTGATTTAGAGTAAATGTGAGCGCTGACGTTGCCTGGTGTCGACTCCGTGGATCTGATGCGAGGATTTGGGTGTTTTCAGATGAGATGTTGTACTGTGGTGTTACACCAGTTCAGTCTTACGGAGATTTCTTTCTGTACGGAGATTTCTTTCGCTTTTAGTTTGAAATGATCCCAAACTTTGGAAACTTTCTGCCGTTTTCTTTGGCCTGAATCGTCTCCTCCTCGCCCCTCGCTGTTTTCTCGCCGTTCCTCCGTTTCTCATTCTGCCGTGTCTTCTGTGTTTGTCACATGTCCAGCGTTTATCGGGTTGTGCGTCAGTAATAATGATCCGTGAGGAAACGCAGCGTTCCGTGTGTGTAGTTACAGTAAATTTTAAAATTACCTCTTTTTTTTTTTTTTTCCTTTATTCCAGTTACTTGAGGAATTGTTTCAGCCCTGATCCTAACAGCGTTTGGAGTTCATGACTGACGCTGAGAAACTAGCGTGTGTGTTTTCGGTCACTAACGTGTACGTGTGTGTGTTTGTGTGTTGCAGGCATTTACATCATCAACCTGAAGAAAACTTGGGAAAAGCTGCTGCTGGCGGCTCGCGCCATCGTTGCCATCGAGAACCCCGCTGACGTCTGCGTCATTTCTTCCAGGAACACCGGCCAGGTAGATACACACCTTAGTACGTGTCAGGTGTGGTGTAGTGTAGGTGCACACTGTTAGAGCTCGTCACTAACGTTGGTGTTCGGGTGTCGGAGGTGTGCTAAAGTGAGCCGGCCGGGTTTTCGCTAACACCATGAGGACTTCCTGTCCCATGACTGGGGTTTGATAGTGACCTGAGCCACACGGTGAAATGAGGCTTAAATGAGCCTTTTGCGTAAATCCACTTTAAGTCCTAATGACTGTAAAAGTGCTCAAGAAGGTTTTTATTCCAGCTTTAAGCTCTGAGCGTGTTTCTGACCTTCTGATTGGCTGCGTCTCTTTCAGAGGGCGGTGCTTAAGTTCGCCTCTGCCACCGGCGCCACCACCTTCGCCGGACGCTTCACGCCCGGTACCTTCACCAATCAGATTCAGGCTGCCTTCAGGGAGCCCCGCCTCCTGATCGTGACGGACCCTCGCGCTGACCACCAGCCGCTGACGGAGGCTTCGTACGTGAACATCCCCACCATCGCTCTGTGCAACACCGACTCTCCGCTCAGATACGTCGATATCGCCATCCCCTGCAACAACAAGGTGCGGGACGATACGCCGCGCCCTCACGCTGACGCGCCCTCACGCTGACGCGCCCTCACGCTGACGCGCCCTCACGGTCACGTTGAAGTTCTGTGTGTTTGTAATTAGTGTGTGTGTGTGTGTGTGTGTGTGTGTGTGTGTGTGTAGGGTCCTCACTCCGTGGGTCTGATGTGGTGGATGCTGGCCCGTGAGGTGCTGAGGATGCGTGGCACTATTTCCCGTGAGCATCCATGGGAGGTGATGCCTGACCTGTACTTCTACAGAGATCCTGAGGAGGTCAGATATTACACACCTTTCAGCGCTTTGCAGAATTTCAGGATATTTGTATCTTTAGAGGTGTGTGTGTGTGTGTGTGTGATGTGATGTTGATTCCTCTCGCCGGTGCAGATTGAGAAGGAGGAGCAGGCTGCAGCGGAGAAGGCTGTAGGGAAGGAGGAGTTCCAGGGCGAGTGGTCTGCTCCCGTCGCTGATATCGCTCAGCTCGAGGTTCCCGACTGGTCCGAGGGCGTGCAGGTCCCGTCAGTACCCATACAGCAGTTCCCCGCTAGCATCGAGGGTGAGAGACGAGTAACACACACACACACACACACACGCACACACACACACACACACGGGCGGAGTAATGATGAGCAGCTTTTCATTCCTGGTCATTTATCCCAAGCTGAAACTTTCACTGACTTTTTTTTTATTGTCCTTATTCTTGTCATCTTTTTCCTTCCTTCTTTTATCTCCAACTTCCATGCTATCCCACTCTTACATCCTGTTTCTTTCCATTTTTTAAAATTTTTTCCTCTCATCCTTTCTCATTTTTATTCCTCGATGTTATTTCTTATCTGTATCTTACCTCTCATCCCTTTCAAATCCTCTCTCTCTTTTAACTCTTTTTGTTGTTGTTTTAGTCCCTGTGTTTAATTTTTTCCTCTCATCCCTCCTTTCTGTCTCTTCGTTCTGTTCTTTTCTAGTGAAAGTTGTGAGCCTGAGATGTTTCAGTACTGCTGTTGTGTGTGTGTGTGTGAGATCCCTTCATCACCCCAGTCCCACTAAAGCACCTTTCTTCTGTTCTCACATTTGATCTTGTTCCGTTTCTCTCTCCTTCCTCCAGCTGCTGCTGCTGCTGCTAAACCCGGTCCCCCGGCTGAGGGTTTCTCCGGTAAGTGTTTGTTCCTCGTCCTCATCACTGATCAGAATTTCTCCTCTCTGACTTTAACTCTAACGTGTGTGTGTTTTATTTCACAGAGGACTGGAGTGCGCAGCCTGCCACTGAGGATTGGAGCGCAGCCCCCACTGCTCAGGCTGGAGACTGGGGCGGCTCCACTGCTGAGTGGTCCTAAACACACACACACACACACACACACACACACACACACTCTCCAGCTTGTGTGTTAATGCTGAGCCAATAAACTTGATGGCTTGATTAAAGTGTTGTGATGTCACTCATTTGTTTCCTTAATGTACATTAAATGTATTAAAGTGTGTAGAGGTTTTACTGATGTGTGTGTGTGTGTGTGTGTCCGCCTCTGTGTGTGTGTGTGTGTGTCCGCCTCTGTGTGTGTGTGTGTGTGTCCGCCTCTGTGTGTGTGTGTGTCCGCCTCTGTGTGTGTGTGTGTCCGCCTCTGTGTGTGTGTGTGTGTCCGCCTCTGTGTGTGTGTGTGTCCGCCTCTGTGTGTGTGTGTGTCCGCCTCTGTGTGTGTGTGTGTCCGCCTCTGTGTGTGTGTGTGTCCGCCTCTGTGTGTGTGTGTGTCCGCCTCTGTGTGTGTGTGTGTCCGCCTCTGTGTGTGTGTGTGTGTGTGTGTGTGTCCGCGCTCAGATCTGGTAGTACGACAGGAAGGTGTTTAATATAACGTTTATAACTAAATGAATGTAGTGTGGCTTTAAAGTTCTAATGTCAGAAGGATCACAATATTAATCCAAAAGCTCAGAAGAAGAGAATTAAATGGTTGTCATTTTGAACCATGATCCTTAATGAAATTCAAAAAATGAATGTAAATTTGTATTTGTTTAAATCTTCTATTAATAATGACCTTTTAATTCTACGACTCTAAACAAAGAACAGTTTGGAAAAGATCATCTCCTTTTAATAAATTCACTCTTGAAGTGTTCTGTTTTTAGCATATTAGGGGTTAATAGTGCTGTTATGATGTCATCTCGTCCTTTGGGGGCGGGGCTTATTCCACTGCGGTCAGTATGTAAATTTAATGTTTTGAATGTCCAGGTTCAGGGACTTGTTTGTAAAGCAAATATATTTTCTACAAAGTCTTAATTTTAACAGCGCTAGTTTAGCTGTGGCGTGTCAGTCTCTTTATTTTTATTTATTTATTTTAAAATATTTCTCAGTCTCACATCAGCTGAAAATATGCCTCGTGTCATTAACTAGATTTGAAGTAAATTTTAACTTCATCTGTGGAACTTTAAATTCTTCTTTACTCCTGTGTCTAAGAGCTACGTTTTTTTAAATTAACCTCTAAGAAAATATAAAATGCTATGAATTAATTTATTTAATAACAGTCACTATCCATCAATAAATCAATAATCATGATGTGATCAATAATCCATCAATAAATCTTTACATAATTGAATACAGAATTGTTTTATTTGATAATGTTTTTTGAGAGTTAACTGATGTGTATATGAATTTAATTGTAAATGTAATTTGTCACCAAATATCTGTTAAATTTAGCCCATAAAACAAAACTATACTTATATTCTATCACCCCAAACTGTTTATTTAAGTTCTTTGTCGCTTTTTTTTGTTGTTGTTGTAGTAGAAGTCGTGTTATTAACACTGCACTGTTTAGAGATTTTTTTTTTTTTTAAATAAAGATAAGCTCTCTCCCCTCTTCAATAGCTTTTTATTAGATTTTTGACTAGAATATTGTTTTGTTTTTTTCTCACTGTGCTTCTTTATTTTTTATTGTATTTATGCTATCTGTATATGTTTGTTTTTATGGCTACTGTAAAGTTGCAGTTTCCCTCTGGAGCAAAAAAGGTCTGTAAGGATGCACTGTGACGTGATGCATCATGGGAATCAGTGTTCTATTAATTATGCATCTAAATTTAAAATATATAGAGCACATGCTGGGCCAGATAGCTTCGGATCACAACGACTGACCATGCGTTATACGAATACAGTTACACAGCCACGTTATAGCAATAAGAGCTCTTCAGTAGCTTTCAAACAATGATCTACAGAGCCTGAGAAAGAGGTCGTGGAATTTAGGCATTTTAGCCACTTTGGAGCTCTATATTTTCTGGTAAAACTAGCGCCTCAGGTGCTGCTACAGAGCTCATGAAGATTCAAGATTTTATTTGTCATATACATAGTTATATACAGTTTATAACTTACAGTGAAATGAGAACCTGACCTTCTCCCCTTTAGTCTTTGCATTGAAAAAAATAAGAAATATAATAATAAGAAATATATGTATAATATATGTAACAATACAAAATGCACAAAGTGCATTATGTTGATCATTTTCAACAAAAATTTTGGGAGAATCTATCTATCTATCTATCTATCTATCTATCTATTTGATATAGTGAACTTGTAGTACATTTTGTTTACACTATTAAACCTCTGTTTGTAGCTATTTTTAATTTATTTAGTTTTGTTTTGCATTGTTTATGATGCAGAAATTTAAAAATCTTTTCTGTCAAAATTTTTCTTCATTAAATTTTTACTTAAAATATTCTGAGAATCGAATCGAATAATGACCGGAGTGAATCGTTACACCCCGGATACCTACCTATCTATCTATTTTTGAGGAAATAGATTAATTTATTGTTTAATTTTTTTGATTCAGTGTTTAAAAAAACATGATGTTTCAGCTAGTAATACTAGTTAATTCCTAGAAAGCTAATTCCTCATCATCATGCTAGGCGAAAACACGTTGTTGCCAGGCAACTGCCATTTACGGGAGCCATTTTAACTATTTTAACTTCGAATCATTTGATTCACAATCAGCTTGTAATAACAATAATAAAAGATTAGTATCCAGATGTAACTATATAAATTATATATTTACTATAAATAAAAAATTGCACACCCCAGATGGGACTCGAACCCACAATCCCTGGCTTAGGAGGCCAGTGCCTTATCCATTAGGCCACTGGGGCTTCATATGTTTTGTGTTAAAATCTTCTCATTTTATAGATAAATATATAATTTAAAACTCCGTATTTATCTGGTTTATTAATTATATACCTACATCTGGATACTATTATTTTATTATTGTTATTACAAACTGATAAAACCAAGCAAAAGACCCGAAATTAAAATAGTTAAAATGTCTGCCGGAAATGGCGGTTGCCTGGCAACGACGTGTTGTCGCGTAGCATGGCGACGACGAATTAGCTTGCTAGCAGCTAGCGTAACTAGCCGAAAACGCCATGTTTGTTTTAAACACTGTATCAAAGAAATAAACATTAAATTAATGATGATTTGTTTAGGTGTTTTGTTTTAGACAGTACAGTGAATCCTAGCTAACTTGGCTACATTCAGACAGCTAGTTTAGGTTAGGTTTAGCTTAGGTTAGCTAGCTAGCTGCAGTTACTAGCCGAATCTTCTGTTTGAGAAGCTGTAGCTTTTTTATATTTACACATCTGAATGTTATATATTATATATGTATTTTTTTTTAATTATTTAATATGATTTTGGTGAAGAACTGATCGTTTTTATTCGCAGTGAGCCTCAGCTATCATGGTGAGTACCGCTACACAAACACACTGTTTATTCCAGCAATGCAGCTCAAACTATCAGCTTTGCTTCAGGCTCATAATAATAATAATAATAATAATAATAGTTAATTAAGTCACTAGATTTATTAAGTTTGGTCATTTCTATTAAACTGGCTATTTATATTTCTTCTCCTTTCCACTAGTTTATTGTGGTTTGATCAGTAAATTAAACTTTGTGTTCATTTTTTATATTTTAAGAAATCAGCATTGACTCCAATCTTTATCTCTATCTCTCTTAAAACTTATATTTCTCTCTCTCTCTTTCTCTCACCTAATCTGAAAATTTAAATGATCAAAATGAACTTTATTGAGCTCACACATTCAGAAAATAAACTTAGCGCATAAGAGATGAATCACATTTTTAGGATTTGTGTGAAATTTAACCTGATTGTAGTTTTGGGTTTAATCTCATTTTCATGTTGTGTTAAACTTTCTGTCTCCAGAACATGTTTCTGTTTTATTCCTCTTATACCACAGCAGTTTGCTAATAATGTTAGATTTATTAAACAACAGCATGTCATTCTTTTTATCCGATTATAGTTACATTTAATGTTGTGGAACGCTGGTGAAGAAAGTTCTCATTTACGTTATAGCAGCTATAAACACTCGTTCCCTCACCAGCTTCTCTTTATTCTCTCGCTTCAAGTTAATAAAGCAAAAAAACCAGCAAAGAAGCGTAAACTCCTCTGTCCTGAAGATGTCGGAAAACTTAAAGTTACAGCTTTACCTCTGACTGTTACAAAGCGCTGACACTGGAGACTCCTTCCATACATGTTACATAAACATCTTCTTACAGAAAACTTCACTGTATGTACCATGTTTTTAGTCCGTTTATTGTGTGTGTGTGTGTGTGTGTATGTGTGTCAGATCTTGTCTCGGGTGAAGCCGGCGCTCGGTGGTGAAAGCTCTCTGAGCTCCAGTGAGAAGAAAAGGAAGAATAAGAGTAAAAAGGTTCCTCGGGTAGAAGATTACCTGAACCAGAGAGACTACCTGGGAGCCATTACGCTGCTGGAGGTACGAAACGAAACACGCTGCTTTAATAATAATCAAAAGAAGACTATAGTATCAACCACCTGAAATACCATACCACCTTACAACACCCTAACCACCACGTAATGCATCATCACAACTACCTAGCAACACTCTGGCAAACGCCGAGCAACCCTCTAGAACCACTTATCATAGCAACTGCCAAACAACACCCTAACAACCACCGGGGATACCATACCAACCACTTAGCAACACCCTAGCAACCACCAGGGATACCATACCAACCTCTTAGCAACACCCTAACAACTACCAGGGATACCATAGCAACCACATAGCAACACCCTAGCAACCACCTAAGGTATCAAAGCTACCACCTAGCAACACCCTAGCAACCACCAGGGATACCATACCAACCACTTAGCAACACCCTAGCAACCACCGGGGATACCATACCAACCACTTAGCAACACCCTAGCAACCACCGGGGATACCATACCAACCACTTAGCAATACTCTAGCAACCACCAGGGATACCATACCAACCACATAGCAACACCCTAGCAACCACCTAAGGTATCAAAGCTACCACCTAGCAACCACCAGGGATACCATACCAACCAGTTAGCAACACACTAGCAACCGCCTAAGGTATCATAGCAACCACCTAGCAACCACCTAGCAGCAGCCAACTGGAATATCATAGCCACTGCATAGCAAGAATTATATGGAAAGCCATTGCAACCTCCTGCCAACACCGTAACCACCACCTAAGGTATCATAGCTACTGGGTAGCAACCACCTAGCAACTGTTGAAGATACCATGGCAACACCATAGCAACTGGAATTGGAATAGAAATCGCTGAAGTTGTGCAATCACTCAAGAAATGTTATGGTTGTAATCAGGGCTGTGATGATCAGGGTAACTGTGCGTGTGTGTGTGTGTGTGTGTGTGAATGTCTGTGTGCGCCTGTGTGTGTGTGCATATGTGTGTGTGCGCCTGTGTGTGTGTGTGCGCCTGTGTGTGTGTGTGTGTGCCTGTGTGTGTCCTTTAAGTTCCAGAGGAATGGTGGAACAGCCGAGGAGAACACGGACCTCTGGATCGGCTATTGTGCCTTCCACTTAGGAGACCACAAGAGAGCGATGGAGGTGTGTGAGTGTGTGTGAGAGTGAGAGTGAGTGTGTGTGAGTGTGTGTGAGT
>NC_069711.1:35345159-35350159 GCF_027358585.1 Pangasianodon hypophthalmus | reverse complement strand
ACACTCATGACAACACTAATGAAGTGTGTGTGTGTGTGAGAGAGTGTGTATGTGTGTGTGTGTGTGTGTGTGTGAGAGAGAGAGTGTGTGTGTGTGTTACGGAACTAAAGTGTGCAGAACAGGTTCCAGGTACGTTTCCTGAAAGTGATGATGAGACAGAATATCAGATGAATATCTGCGTTGTTTAGGAACATGTTTACATCCACACACTGGTTTATTTATTTATTTGTTTATTTCTGTGTTTGTTTGTTTGTGTCTGATCTGGAGTTCGTTACACTTTATTTAAAAGTGTTATTAAACAGTAAAATAAGTTCATTAATGCAAAGATTAGGAAAAAAAAGTAATTATAATAATGTTTCGAGACTTAAGCGCTGCTGTGTTTCTCACACACACACACACACACACACACACACACACACACACACACACACACACAGAGTCAGGTGGTTTAAAGAAGGAAAAATAAAAGCACAGATGATTATTTTGTTTTATGTTCAGAGTTTGGAAGAGCAGCTATAAAACCTTTCTGTGTTCAAATTTTCATCATTTGTTAAAGTCAGATTTTTTTCTTTTTCTTTTCTTTTTATTTTTTATACCAAAATTTTTAACAGCATATTGAGACCCTGACCAAATTTATACACACATTTTTGAGAACGTTTTTTTGCTTCTGCGTCAAAATGCTGTTTCTGGTCACTGAAAAACGACACTTTTCAAAAAAGTTGGAGAAAATGTAAAACTTTCGCTGTTGTCGTGTAGACGGGGAAAAGGTGCGTTTGTTAGAAACGTGATGGCGTGAACCTGCGTGTTGGAATAAGTGTGTGCGCGTGTGTGTGTGTGTGTGTGTGCGCGTGTGTGTGCGCGTGTGCGCGTGTGTGTGCGCGTGTGCGCGTGTGCGCGTGTGTGTGCGTGTGTGCGCGCGTGTGTGCGCGCGTGTGTGCGCGTGTGTGTGTGTGTGAAGGGGACAGAATCTGCTTCTGAATCCAGACGGCGCAGCTCTGTGAACTCGGCACAGGGGAGCAGCTGCTGCGGCTGATCACCAAACCTCAAAACTTGAAGGAATGAATCATGGGAAAGGAAACGACCCACATCAACACATCGTGGTTATCGACCACATCGACTCTGGAAAGTCAACCGCCATCTGATCTACAAATGCGGAGACATCGACAAGAGAGCAGTCGAGAAGTGTGAGAAGGAAGCTGCTGAGATGGGCGAGGGCTCCCGCGAGTACGCCTGGGTGCTGGACAGACTGAAGGCCGAGCGCGAGCGAGGTGTCACCATCAGCTTTCCCTTCTGGAGGTTTCATCACCATCACCGATGCCCCTGGACACAGAGACTCCATCAGGAACATGGTCACTGGAACCTCACAGACCCGCGAGCACGTCCTCCTGACCTTCACCCTGCGAGTGAAGCAGCTTATCATTCACCAAGGAAGTCAGTGCTCACGTCATGCAGATTGTTTTACACGGCGTGTGATATAGCAAGCGAACGTT
The DNA here is from genome assembly GCF_027358585.1 of Pangasianodon hypophthalmus. Classification (NCBI taxonomy): domain Eukaryota; kingdom Metazoa; phylum Chordata; class Actinopteri; order Siluriformes; family Pangasiidae; genus Pangasianodon; species Pangasianodon hypophthalmus. The sequence goes on along the minus strand of NC_069711.1, from coordinate 35,348,669 downwards.
CCGCAGCGGAGGACGAGTGCGAACCCAATCTCCATTTCCCTCCTGGACCTTTTGTGACCCGGACAGAACCCTCTTCTTATTCCGTAACTGATTTTGAGTTTAAAAAATACACAAGACTAGTTAGAGTTGATCACGTGATCGCGTTGTCAGATTGCGTTTGTCCTGAGAGCAGCGATGCGTCTGGAGACGGAGCGTGTCGTTACCACGAGTTACGACTTCAAACGGTTGCTCTAACTGAAATTTGGAATTCAAATTTCAAATTCAAAACATTTCCATCAGCGTTTCAGTAGGAAAGAGTCACAATCTGATCTGTTACCGTGGTCACAATCTGATCTGTCACCGTGGTTACAGCTGAGGGAACTTTTGTTGCTAGGCAACTGGGAAATATAGACATCAGGCGTGAAGTAGCTATCGACTGAAGCTGTTGATTTAGCCAGCTAGCTTTTATAGCCAGTGTAAACACACAGCGAGAGAGGAAACGAGACGGAACCATCCGGAACATCAGCCCTGACCTCTGATTGGCTGGAAGATTATTCGTTAAATTACTAACCAGCGTGTTTTCAGAAACTTTGCGTCACGACTCCTGAACTCGGAGCGTATGGAAAATGTAAAGGTTGTACTTATAACCAGTTTATAATCATCTCTCTGTGCAGGATAAAAAAAATCCTGCCGCTGTCACGCAGACTCGCGACCCGTTTAACGACGAGCAGCGACAGGAACAGGAAGTGGAAATGCTGGCCAGGAAGTTTGAGAGCAAATACGTGAGTCCTGTAGATCATTAAATTCACATTAAATGATTAAAAATTAATTTAGTGCATTTACGTCACAAAGCCTCAGAATTCCACCAGGATTTCATTGGCATTATCTCAGACAGTTGTTTATTATTTTTATTTTATTTATTTATTTATTTATTTATTCTTTGCAGGGTTCGGGGTGCAGGAGGAAGCGTAAGGATCGGGTTCAGGATCTGGTTGATATCGGGTTCGGTTATGACGAGAGCGACTCGTTCATCGACAACTCCGAGGCTGTGAGTCCACAACTGCTTTGTTTTTATTTATTTATTTATATTTTATAAACAACAAAATAAAAACTGTCGCTGAAATAAAAAGACAAACAAACACTAATGTGCATACATTAGTACTAATTTGCATTTTTCCAGTAAACACATCATGAAGAGTTTTAGGTTTTTAGATTTTAGTTCTCTTGTGTAGCTCACTGTGTGTGTGTGTGTGTGTGTAGCTCACTGTGTGTGTGTGTGTGTGTGTGTGCGTAGCTCACTGTGTGTGTGTGTGTGTGTGTGTGTGTGTGTGTGTAGCTCACTGTGTGTGTGTGTGTGTGTGTAGCTCACTGTGTGTGTGTGTGTGTGTAGCTCACTGTGTGTGTGTGTGTGTGTAGCTCACTGTGTGTGTGTGTGTGTGTAGCTCACTTTGTGTGTGTGTGTGTAGCTCACTTTGTGTGTGTGTGTGTAGCTCACTGTGTGTGTGTAGCTCACTGTGTGTGTGTGTGTGTGTAGCTCACTGTGTGTGTGTGTGTGTGTAGCTCACTGTGTGTGTGTGTGTGTGTGTGTAGCTCACTGTGTGTGTGTGTGTGTGTAGCTCACTGTGTGTGTGTGTGTGTGTAGCTCACTGTGTGTGTGTGTGTGTGTGTGTAGCTCACTGTGTGTGTGTGTGTGTGTAGCTCACTGTGTGTGTGTGTGTGTGTAGCTCACTGTGTGTGTGTGTGTGTGTGTGTAGCTCACTGTGTGTGTGTGTGTGTGTGTGTGTGTGTGTGTAGCTCACTGTGTGTGTGTGTGTAGCTCACTGTGTGTGTGGGTGTGTGTGTAGCTCACTGTGTGTGTGTGTAGCTCACTGTGTGTGTGTGTGTGTGTGTGTAGCTCACTGTGTGTATGTGTGTGTGTGTGTGTAGCTCACTGTGTGTGTGTAGCTCACTGTGTGTGTGTAGCTCACTGTGTGTGTGTGTGTGTGTGTGTAGCTCACTGTGTGTGTGTAGCTCACTGTGTGTGTGTGTGTGTGTGTAGCTCACTGTGTGTGTGTAGCTCACTGTGTGTGTGTGTGTGTAGCTCACTGTGTGTATGTGTGTGTGTGTGTGTAGCTCACTGTGTGTGTGTAGCTCACTGTGTGTGTGTAGCTCACTGTGTGTGTGTAGCTCACTGTGTGTGTGTGTGTGTGTAGGTCACTGTGTGTGTGTGTGTGTGTGTGTGTGTAGCTCACTGTGTGTGTGTGTGTGTGTGTGTGTGTGTAGCTCACTGTGTGTGTGTGTGTGTGTGTTCTCGTGTGTGTGTGTGTGTGTGTGTGTGTGTAATTGTTGTATATTGTGTGTTTAATGTGTACAGTATGATGAACTGGTTCCTGCGTCTCTCACCACTAAACTGGGAGGGTTTTACATCAACACCGGCACGCTGCAGTTCCGCGACGCCTCCGAATCCGAGAGCGACGACACAAAGAGACGCGACGACAGCAGGGTGAGAGGCCACGCCCCCGAGCCACGCCCACATTTACTCCACCCACCCCTCCTCCTCCCCCTCCGCCTCCTCCTCCTGTAGTGTTCAGTACTCAGCACCGTCCTGATGTGATCGTGTGATCGTTTCTCTGCAGGGTGATGAAGATTCAGAGGTGAAGAAGAAGAGGAGGAGAGATGAAGCAGAGCTGGAGGAGAAGAAGATGAAGAATAACCGGCTAACAAAGCCAGCGTGAGAGTTTCTATATGTTTATATTACGTTACGTGTGTTTGCGTAATAAATCCAGGCAGTGTTGTGTTTGTAAAGAAGACAGCGAAAGTTAGTTTTCAGGAAGTTTTGACTAAAACATAATTTACTCTGATAAATAATTAGATATTTTTTATATAAAGACATGAGGAGACAGTAGCACAGTGTTTCACCTGGAGGACAGGTGCGCAGAGAGACAGACACTTACACTCTTACAAAGTAAACTGACAGAGAGACAGGTTTGAGACAGGACAGGGAGACAGACAGACAGGCAGGGAGACAGGTGGGGGGATAGGACAGAGAGACAGACAGGTAGGTAGGGAGACAGGTGGGAGGATGGGACAGAGAGACAGACAGGTGGGAGGATGGGACAGAGAGACAGACAGGTAGGTAGGGAGACAGGTGGGAGGATGGGACAGAGAGACAGACAGGTAGGGAGACAGGTGGGAGGATGGGACAGAGAGACAGACAGGTAGGGAGACAGGTGGGGGGATGGGGCAGAGAGACACACAGGTAGAGAGACAGACAGGTAAGGAAGCAGGGAGACGGGCTGGGAGATGGAGACAAGTTAGAGAGAGAGAGGAAGACAGAAAGAGAGACAGACAGGTAGGCAGGACAGAGAGAGAGAGACAGGAAGGGAGAGAAAGACAGGCGCAGTAAGGAGTTTAGTTTTGGACTGTATGATATGAACAGGTTTTTTAATAAAGATCTCAGAAAAAGAGAAAGAGATCTGAGGTTTTTCGGTTGTAGAGATTGTTGTTTAAAGTGTTAGATTTATAAACAGAAACATCAGCATTATTAATGTA
>NC_069711.1:35327659-35337659 GCF_027358585.1 Pangasianodon hypophthalmus | reverse complement strand
CCGCCCTCTCTGTCCTGCGTCCTGAACCGCACCCTGTTCACTACCTAGTGCACTCGTGGAATCCCACAATGCACTGCAGCGCTGAACGATTCATTACTCAGCAACATCGCTGCTGCTTTACTGAGTTTATGTTCTTTGAGTGTCCAGTGTAGGGAGCAGGGAGACGTTTAGGACGCAGCCTTGTCTGTTTGAGAATAATATTTTAATTATTATCTACAGAAACACAGCATTGATCTGCGTAGGGATCGAGTGTAGGGAGCAGGGAGACGTTTAGGACGCAGCCTTGTTTCAACCCGTTATTTTTCCTCCCCTTTTCTCTTTTTTCCTTTATCGTATCCGTTCTTTCTCTTTCTCTCTCCTCCTGGTGATGTGGTCCTGATCTGTCTTGTTTTTACTCACTTCCTGTCTCTCCTGCTGTTATTATTTTTGTCTCTCTGCATGTCAGACCTGTTTAAGAGTTTGCAGTCAGGTGTGCAGGCTGCTCTTCCTCCTCACCTGCAGCTTGCTTTCTCAGGTAAAGTGCACACTTCCTCCCTTCATCTTCTTCCAACCTTTCCTCCTCTCTCTCTCTCTCTCTCTCTCTCTGTGTGAGGTTTTTGTTTTGCCTTTTCATGTCTGCTTTGTTTTTTTTGTGCATTTCTACCACACACACAACACACACACACACACACAAAACACAACACACACACACACGTGTGTAAGCCGAGCTGAATTTGGTGTGTTTGTCCTGGAAAGGTTTTACGGCCCAAAGGAATCTGCTGTGTGATTAAAAACATTTGGAAGAAAAAGAGGCTTTGTGATGTGCAGCAGTTACACAGCAAGTAGATAATTACTGTGTTTGTCAGAGCGTTTTTGTCAAAGCATTTGTTAGTGTTTGTCAGAACATTTGTTTGTTTGTCAGAACGTTTGTTTATCAGAGCTTTTTTGTCAGAGTTGATCAGAGCGTTTGTTAGAACATTTGTGTTTGTTAGAGCGTCTGTAAAAGCGTTTGTTAGTGTTTGTTAGAACATTTGTTTGTGTTTTTCAGAGTGTCTGTTAGCGCGTTTGTTTGTCAGCGCGTTTGTTTGTCAGCGCGTTTGTTTGTCAGTGTGGTTCGGAGCATTTTTGTCACAGCGTTTGTTTGAGCGCTTTAACTCTTCCTCACACTTGTATTTCTCAATTTATAAATCATTACTGAACATTCTGAAACTGTGTTCATTCTAACCGTTAGTTTGGATTTCGTGTTAGTTATTTATTTTGAAGAAAATGCGTAAATTTAGTCCTATTAGTCATTTACTTATTGTCCATTTTAGTTTACATTGAGCTGCTGAAACACTGCACTAGTTATAGCCGATGAAAGTGGAAACTTTTAGCCTTTTTTTCGATTTCGATCATTTTCCAGAAAAAAACCCAAATGCTGTAATTTCCTACATTTTGCTTCCTCTTTAAATAAAACTCCAGATCTGTTTACAAATGCACCATCATTCATCATTTCATCCTTAATGAAGCATTTTGTTTTTCCTGAAACTTGACACGGATACAACAGTTCAATATTTTCTTCCTCTTTTACAGAATCGAACCAAAGTCAGGGAGGAGACGTGAAGAGGAAATGAGACGAGACGTGAATGTAACCACAAAACCCCCTTCACAGAGCTGTTATTAAATACATACAACATTCTCTTACTACATTATTATTATTATTATTATTATTATTATTATTATTATTATTATTCTGACTGTAGACATGAGGAACTGTGGTTGGTTTTGCTTCCATTGTGTGCGAAGCTTCTGGACCTAATCGATAGAAATGACACGATCCTCCAGTAGAAGATTTCTCTTTCGAACCCCTTCAGATCCTTCAGGCACAAAAAAACAAACAAACAAAAAAAAAAACACATACGTTAATACGAACTCACGTAAAATATTGCCGCAGAGGGGTGGAGTTCTTGTTTTACTGGTGTTTGGGAGGAGTTAGCGTCGACACCCGAGATGTTATATGAGTGACTTCCTGTGTGTTAGCTCGTTAGTAGGAATTGTTTACAAATGAATTTGATGAAAAGACAAAAAAAAAAAAAAAAAAAGAGTACAAACCCAGAAATGTAGCTAAATTGTTCCACTACACTGCACTCGTCCTGACTCCCGCGCCGGCTCCGTGTAGCAACACGTCTTTATAATAACAATAATCTGATGACCTAAACCTAGAATAATTAATTTGCTGAAATATATTAAAAATAAAAACTTAGATGCTGAAATCTATGGCACCACCAGGGGGCGCTGAAGTGCACAAACTTTATTTACTATAAACTGAATAATTACGTACATTTAGTAAAGTAGCCTGCATTTTAGATTTTTTTTTTTTTTTTAACTTTTAGCGACACTATTTTTATATGTTTGCGCAGGTCATGTGACCACGGCGTGGGGTCTGAAGGGGGTTTTAGAGCCGAGCGGAGGAGCGAGCGGGTCGTCGACATTTCTGATTTTGTCAGTATGTTTACATAAGACCTTAATCACTGTGGCAGGAAGTGACATAATTTATATTTGTATTTAAGTTTGTGCTGCTGGTGCTGTGTGTGTGTGTGTGTGTGTGTGTGTGTGTGTGTGTGTGTGTGTGTGTGTGTGTGTTTCACATTTCTACACTCGCTCTTTATTCCGCAGAACGTTAAAGCGACTCGACGTTGTGTTTGCTGTTTAGAGTTTTTAATAAATGCTTCAGTTATTTATGAGCTTTAACACACAGTGACATTTCAGGCTCATTCATGATTAAATACTAAAGTTTATAAATAGAAATATAAACATCTCGATTATTATATGTGTGTGTGTGTGTGTGTGTGTGTGTGTGTGTGTGTGTGTGTGAGACCGTAATATCCCTCAGTTGCTCAATGTTTCGGTGCTGTAGCCTCACACTGGACCTTGTTATGAAACTTGAAGTTGTTTTTATTTTTATTTTTTAGAGAGAGAGAGCGCGAGTGTGTGCGAGTGTGTGTGCGAGCGTGTGTGAGTGTGCGCGAGCGTGTGCGAGCGTGTGTGAGTGTGCGCGAGCGTGTGCGAGTGTGTCAGCTCATACTTGAACGTTTCTTTTCTGAAGGATTTTTAGTTCAGTCACGTTGCGATCAGGCGTGTGCCGATAATCAGCTCTACAGTCTAATCGTGGTGATAATAATCACGCTGTTGCTGTTAGCTGACGCTCTGCATCCAGAAGAAGGGACCCTAGAAGGTAGTGTGCCTCTCTAGGGTGTGATTTGTAGTGCACTTGATTACATCTAATCCCTAAAAACTGCATTACACTACACAGGAAAATCAACAGCCCTGTGTAGTGCACTATATTTCCCACTCCCTCATAAGTGCACTACGTAGGGTTTATAATAACTTACAGGAATGTTATTCTCCCTAAATCCTTTCTCAGCTTGTTCCCTATGTGAAGTGCACATGGAATATACCTACCTCTGTATACGTAGTGCCCTACATAGGGTGTAAATTTAATACCACTTGTACTCTACACTAGTTTACGTTCACTACATAGGGTATCAATAACGTTCTCCACCCTACCTAGTGTCTAAGATGATGAAAAGTGTATGTAAGTGCACTATGTAGGGGATAAATAAAAAAATAATTCTTCCTACACCCTATGTAGTGTACTATATCCAATAAGGGCGCACCATGGAAGGTTTTACTGTCTGTATACTCCCTACATAGGGCGCATGATGTCCCCTATACCCTAAAAGATACTGATTATCGTCACATGACTGCAAACTGAAACGCCTTCGATCGTGAGATTATAAACTAATAAACTATGCAGGATGCTTCAAATGCAAAAAAAATAAACAAACACATGCTTCTCAACTGTTAGTGTGTGTGTGTGTGTGTGTGTGTGTGTGTGTGTGTGTGTGTGTGTGTGTGTGTGTGTGTGCGCGTGTGTGTGTGTAATAAATACCTCTGTTTAGTATCAGCTCTTCCTCTCAAGCCTGTTGTGTTTATTTTTCTGTTATTTTAGACTTTTAATTTGTTTTAGAGTTGAACTGAACTGATTGATGGCCAAAGATGATCGCATTAGTTACACTGTGTGTGTGTGTGTGTGTGTGTGTGTGTGTGTGTGTGTGTGTGTGTGTGTGTGGTACTGAACAGTGCTAACCTCTGTAGCGTAGCTGATCTAACCGTGTTGTCTGTACGTGAATAAGATGTGGACAGAATTTTAAAACTTTATAATGTTATTTTGTTTTTCCTAAAGAAGACGATATGGAATTACAGCTATAAGGTTTTTTTTTTTAAGTAGATTATTTTTGTCTGTGGTTCCGTAATAAAAAAAATGCCATCATGAGTCTGGTGTGATTTATGTAAAACTTTTATTTATTGAAATTATTTCAAGTGATCATGTTCCTGTGCTGAGATCTGAGCCTCTGTACTGCACTAATTTTATCTACAACATGCTGTAACGACTATTTTAGCTTCTACACTGTACAATATCTGGTTTATATACTACAGCAAACATATTTTAAACACTTTACCATACTATACTGTTTTATATATATATATACTGTTATATAACACAATATAACATACAATATTTTACTGAAACCTGCTATACTACACGTTATTTTATCTACTATATTATGCTATACTATGTTTATTTTACCCTATACTACACTATACTACACTACACTATACTATACTACACTATACTCTATCACAGCTCTGGAGTGTGTCAGGATGAAAGTAAGTGCACCCCTGTGTTAGTTTTAGCCTCCGTAGCACACTGTAAATTTAAAGCTCTCAGAATGTCAAATTTTTTGCCCAAAAAAGGCAGTAAGAGTGTTTAGCATGTTTGTGTTTAGTGTTTGTGGTTTTTTGTCCCACAAGCCACTGTACTCTACTGTACGACACAAAACCAATTTTATCTACAATATTGTAGTATACTAAATTATACCAATCTTACTGACTATATGTATTGAACTGTAATTATCCGCTAGACTACACTATATTTATACTATATTTATACTACATGTACTCGCTGTATGCTGTATTGTAATGTACTATGCTATGATATAATATATTGTATCACAGCTCTGGAGTGTGTCAGGATGAAAGTAAGTGCATCCCTGTGTTAGTCTCGACCTCCGTAACGCACAGTGTGAATTTAGTGAAGATCTGAGAACGTCAAATTTTTCGCCCAAAAAACAGTAAGGGGTTAGCCTTTGTGTTTTTTGGGCAAAAAAAATCAGTGTTCTCTGATTATCACCAAACTCACACTGTGCGTTAGGGAGGACAAGACTAACACAGGGGTGCACTTAGTTTTGAGCGATCATGTTCCTGAGCTGAGATCTGAGCATCTGTACTGCACTATACTACACAAAACCAATTTTATCTGCAATACTGTAGTATAGTATACTATAATTATTTTATCTACTACACTATACAATATCTATTTTATATACTACAGCAACATATTTTAAACACTTTACTGTACTTTACTGTACTATAACATGCTGTACAATATTTTACTAAACTAAATTATATCAATATTTTCACATACACCTATTCAATCCACTGAACCCCACTACACTACACTGTAATTACGTCATGTACTATATTACACTATACTGCATTTATCTACCAGACTGTGTTGTGTTATAGTACACTATACTATATCTATACTACACACTGTACTATACTGTACTGTGCTACGATGTACTAAACAGAGCAAGACAAGTCCAGATTCCTAGAACAGGACAATAGGCAGAGTAATGGACAGTGCAGCGCTGACTAGTACACAGTTCTAGAGTGGATAAAGTGGATAAAGTGGACAGAGTGCTGTATGTAACAGACTGTGTGAAAAAGAGATAACAATATAATAGTTAAATGCTGTAAGTGTAAACATAACGCACTATGACACTGTGCATTAATGTGTTAAATATAGTGTTAGCAGCAGGCGTGCAGGTGGTCAATACAGTAGTATACAATACAGTTCCCTTCTGCTCCTCCTCGCTGCCTGACCCATCCTGATGCCCTGCTTCTGGTTGGAGTTCTCATCAGTTGAGTTGCTCGCTGCTGCTGGGGCCCCATATGGACGGCCTGAAGAACTGTTTGGATTGCTGGGGATGGAGCCACCTGGGGGCTGTGGAGATGGTGCTGCTTGGGGATCTCATATGGGGAGCTGTACTGTACTGTACTGTACTGTACTGTAATGGCTTGGGACTGCGATTGCTGTAGTGGCTTTGGGGCTGCAGTTGCCACGAGCAGCTTCGTACTCAGGACTCCATCAGTGGACAGTGGATAGATTTTAACCAACTGGACTTCTTGCAAAAACTGTGATGAATTTACTGGTTGTACATTTGCACTATTTGTCCATATAGTACACAATAATAGAAGGGAATGATTTATAATCGCACTATCCGTTGCACCCAGATGAGGATGGTTCCCTTTGAGCCTGGTTCCTCTCAAGGTTTCTTCCTCATATCATCTCAGGGAGTTTTTCCTCACCACCGTCACCTCTGGCTTCTAATTAGGGATAAATTCACATATTTATTCACATATATTTTTTTTGTGAATCCATTTATTTTTGTAAAGCTGCTTTGTGACAATGTCCAAGGTTAAAAGCGCTATACAAATAAAATTGAATTGAATTGAATAGTTTGCGTACGGTGCAATTCCCAAACCAGGCAGTGAGGTAGCTGCACAGGATGCTCCTGATAGTCCCTCTGTAGAACGTGGTGAGGATGGGGGTAGATGTTCTTTCCTCAGCCTTCGCAGGAAGTAGAGATGCTGCTAGGCTTTCTTTTTTATCGAGCTGGTGTTGAGGGATCAGAGGAGGTTCTCCGCCAGGTGAACGCCAAGAAACTTGGTGCTCTTGACGATCTCCACGGAGGAGCCGTCGATGTTCAGCAGAGAGTGGTCATTCTGTGCTCTTCTGAAGTCAACAACCATCTCTTTAGTTTTGTCCACGTTCAGAGACAGGTTGTTGGCTTTGCACCAGTCCGTTAGCCGCTGCACCTCCTCTCTGTATGCTGACTCGTCGCTTTTGCTGATGAGACCTGCTCCTTTGTGACAAAGTCCATTGTTAAAAGCACTATAAAAAATATTATTTAACTGAATTGAGACTCACCACGGTCGTGTCATCAGCGGACTTGATGTAATTCGAGCTGTGCGTTGCTACACAGCTCTGGAGTGTGTTAGCCTCGACCTCCGTAACGCACGGTGTGAATTTGGTGAAGATCTGAGAACGTCAAATTTTTCACCCAAAAAACAGTAAGGGGTTAGCCTTTGTGTTTTTTCCGCCAAAAAATCAGTGTTCTCCAAATATCACCAAACTCACACTGTGCGTTAGGGAGGTCGAGACTAACACAGGGGTGCACTTAGTTTCAAATCTCAGCTCACCAGAGCGGAGATCTGAGCCTCTGCACTGTACTACACTATACTATACAAACCCAGTTTTATCTACAATATTGTAGTATAGTATATTGTAACTATTTTTTATAAACAATATCATACATATTTAAATACTTTACTATACTACACTGTGCTATAACATGCTGTACAATATTTCACTATACTAAATTATACCAATTGTATTGACTGCACCTGTTCAACCGACTGAACCCTACTATACTACACTGTAATTACTTTATTTACTACACTACACTACGCTATAATTATTTTATGTACCAAACTATACTATAATTATACTACACATTGGACACTGTATTTTACTGTACTATAATATGATATACTGTACTGTATCACAACTCTGGCACATGACAGGATGAAAGTAAGTGCACCCCTGTGTTAGTCTCGACCTCCGTAATGCACAGTGTGAATTTAGTGAAGATCTGAGAACATCAAACTTTTCGCCCAAAAAAACAGTAAGGGGTTAGCCTTTGTGTTTTTTGGGCAAAAAAAATCAATGTTCTCTGATTATCACCAAACTCACACTGTGCGTTAGGGAGGACAAGACTAACACAGGGGTGCACTTAGTTTTGAGCGATCATGTTCCTGAGCTGAGATCTGAGCCTTTGTACTGTATTGTTGTCATTTCAACTCCTCACAGTTACTCACTGCCTTCAGCACCACCTCTGGTCAGTATGAGTACCGTGTAATGCTGTGTAATGGGCTCAGTTCCTGCACTGGGCCGGGTTTACGCCCAGAACTCGCACACAGAACTCGCACACAGAACTCGCACACAGAACTCTCTCAGGCTCTCAGCAACACGGTCAACACCCTTCCAATGTGCGCTCGGTTACCAGCCTTCCCTGTTCCCCTGGAATACTAACCTCACTGAAGCCCCGGCCGGTGATCAAACAGTGGTTCAAACAGATCGAACAGGTTTGGGGAAAGCACACATCAGCACCTAGAACAAGCGGCGCTCACCAACAAACACCACGCAGAGAGTCATCGATGTGAAACCCCACGCTACCAACCTGGAGTTCAAGTCTGGTTAGCCATGAAGGACCTCAGGAGCCCTCAAAGATGCAAGAAACTAAGATACATCGACCCATGCAAGATCTTGAAACAGGTCACTGAGGTCACATATAAACCCGACGTACAGCTCCACTGCAGACTCGCACCTTCCTTCCATGTTTCATGTTTGAAGCCTGTTGATGGCTTGGGACTGCGATTGCTGTAGTGGCTTTGGGGCTGCAGTTTCCATGAGCAGCTTCGTACTCAGGACTCCATCAGTGGACAGTGGATAGATTTTAACCAGCCGGACCTCTTGCAAATACTGTGATGAATTTATTGGTTGCACAATTGCACTATTTGTCCATATAGTACACAATAATAGAAGGGAATGATTTATAATCGCACTATCCGTTACACCCAGATGAGGATGGTTCCCTTTGAGTCTGGTTCCTCTCAAGGTTTCTTCCTCATATCATCTCAGGGAGTTTTTCCTCACCACCGTCACCTCTGGCTCGCTCATTAGAGATAAATTCACATATTTACAATATATTTTTGTGAATCCATTTATTTCTGTAAAGCTGTTTGTGACAATGTCCACTGTTAAAAACGCTATACAAATAAATTGAATTGAAAAATTGTTGTACAGGGACCTCTGGCCACTAACATTCCCACCGTCACACCACCAGCACCACTGGAAATAGAAGGACAACCCAACTGCCAGGTCAGGTCCATACTCAGCTCTCACTGCAGAAGGGTAAACTGGAGTACCACACTGACTGGGAATTGTATGGCCCGGAGGAACAGTGCTGGATCCCGGCTTATGCCACGAATTTCACTCCAGATACCCAGAATGCTCAGGGCCCCGTCCTAGTGTAGAGGACTAGGAGGAACGGTGCTCTCAGAGTGAGCGCTTTGGGGGGGGGGGGGGGGGGGGGGGGATATCTGTCAGGTCACTATACTACTATACTATACCAACTTCATCTACAATACTGTAGTAGAGTATATTCTAACTATTTTACCTACTATACTATACAATATCGATCTATAGATAAAGTCTTAGTCCCGTGTAAAGAAATGCTGTAGAGTAAAGACGCCTTCAAAAATAATGAAATTAAATGTTTCTACATTAAAAAAATCCTATAAAGAGCAGTAAACAGTAATAAATGAAACAAAGTCAGTATTTAATGTGACGATCCTTCACTTTAAATAAATAAAGCAGTATCTGAGGTGCAGTGTGTGCAGTTTTATAAGGAAATGAGCTGGAAGTGTTACTGAGCATCTTGCAGAAGCAGCCACAGTTCTTCTGGAGACTTTGACTGTCGACTCGCTTCTTATTTCTGCAGCGAAACCCAGCAGCCTTCATTATGTTTTTATCTGAAAAGTGTCTCTTATGGAATCTGCTGCTTTCTTTACTGACATACAAACATTTTTCTGTAACGTTTCATTTTGTGCTGGAAAACTAATGTTTGGAATCTAAAATGTTTTTGTACTGAATCAATAATGTAGAAGCCAGAAAATAAACATCTATAACAAAGTTTGTACTAAAAAAATACAACACCTAAGACTTTTGCACAGTACTACAGCAAACACATGTTTAAATACTTTACCATACTATACTGTGCTACACCATATT
>NC_069711.1:35305159-35310159 GCF_027358585.1 Pangasianodon hypophthalmus | reverse complement strand
AGAGGTGTGTGTGTAGGTATAGGAGTGTGTGTAGAGGTGTGGAGGTGTGTGTGTGTGTAGGTATAGGAGTGTGTGTAGAGGTGTGGAGGTGTGTTTGTGTAGGTATAGGAGTGTGTGTAGAGGTGTAGAGGTGTGTGTGTAGGTATAGGAGTGTGTGTAGAGGTGTGGAGGTGTGTTTGTGTAGGTATAGGAGTGTGTGTAGAGGTGTGGAGGTGTGTGTGTGTAGGTATAGGAGTGTGTGTAGAGGTGTGGAGGTGTGTGTGTGTGTAGGTATAGGAGTGTGTGTAGAGGTGTGGAGGTGTGTGTGTGTGTAGGTATAGGAGTGTGTGTAGAGGTGTGGAGGTGTGTGTGTGTAGGTATAGGAGTGTGTGTAGAGGTGTGGAGGTGTGTGTGTGTAGGTATAGGAGTGTGTGTAGAGGTGTAGAGGTGTGTGTGTAGGTATAGGAGTGTGTGTAGAGGTGTGGAGGTGTGTGTGTAGGTATAGGAGTGTGTGTAGAGGTGTGGAGGTGTGTGTGTGTGTGTAGGTATAGGAGTGTGTGTAGAGGTGTGGAGGTGTGTTTGTGTAGGTATAGGAGTGTGTGTAGAGGTGTGGAGGTGTGTGTGTGTAGGTATAGGAGTGTGTGTAGAGGTGTAGAGGTGTGTGTGTAGGTATAGGAGTGTGTGTAGAGGTGTGGAGGTGTGTTTGTGTAGGTATAGGAGTGTGTGTAGAGGTGTGGAGGTGTGTGTGTGTAGGTATAGGAGTGTGTGTAGAGGTGTGGAGGTGTGTTTGTGTAGGTATAGGAGTGTGTGTAGAGGTGTGCAGGTGTGTGTGTGTGTATGAATGTGTGTAGGGGTATAGAAGTGTGCAGGTGTGTGTGTGTGTGTGTGTGTGTGTGTGTGTGTATACACCTCTGTCTGAACTCCTGGAAGATGATGCGGTTGGGGAAGCCCTGTCTGCAGATCCTGATTCCCTCCAACACACCGTTACACCTGAGCTGATCCAGGACCAGGTGAGGTTCCAGTTTCCCGGCCTGGGCGAGAGAGAGAACAGAAAGAGATATTAATAAATAAAAATTAAATTATTATTATTCCTGACGTCTCTTTACAGAGAGAGAGAACATTAGTGAAAGTAGAGAGAGTATACATCATAAAAACCACACACACACACACACACACACACACACCCTCTTCTCGTGGTTGGGGATGATGCAGCGGACGAAGTTGGGGTTGGTGTTCCTCAGCGTGGCCATCAGCTTGGTCAGAGACTCTTTGTAAAGCTGGCCGACGGTCCGGAACATTCCCTTCTTCGTTTTATACGTCGCTCCGAACGCGGTTTCATTCATTCCGGCCACCTGATCCAGTCCAACGATACGATCCACTGGGACACACACACACACACAGAGAGAGAAAGAGAGAGAGAAGATTAGTGAAATATTGTATACACACACACACACACACACACACACACACACACACACACACACACAGAGTCGTAGGAAAGCACTAAACATGACACAGTGGATATTACAGAGTGCTGCAGCAGGATCAGGCTCAGTGTAATTCATTAATCTTTACATTAACCAGGGTTAGGTGTGTGCTGATACTCCTGCTATAATAATAATAATAATAATAATGATAATAATAATGATAATAATAATAATAATAATAACACACACTTGTCCCGTGTTTGGCTTTGGCAGTGAGCTCTGTATGAAATGTTTGAAACTGTAATCAGCACACCCCTAAACAGAACCGATCCAATCCCCAAACACACGTTCATTTGTGAGGTTATTGTTTATTTTGCGTTAGGAGAGAAAGCCTGAGCCCAGCGATGCATGCTTGGTGGATTTAGATTGTTCTGTTCGTTCTTTTTGCACCAGAAGCTCAGATGACACAAAGCAGAACAACCATGGAGGAGCTGCAAACTACATCTAAACAGCAGCACACTGCTAACGGAGATCTAAACTCGTACGCTAACAGTCTGCATCATCAGGTCACACGCTGCAACTCAGGAACCGCCTGCTTTAAAGTTCCCCGTCTCCACAGACAGCATTTTAATCAAAAAGGAACCTTTTCAGGAACCCTCTCTGTGACATCACACAAACTACCTTTACAGTGAGGTAGCTAGTGTAACGCCTGACAGTCCGTGCGTCCAGCTCGCTAGCTACTGTCAGTTATTTACCCGTGAACTTCAGCTTCGCTACAGGACAACTGCTGCTGTGCATTCTGGGTAACGTCCCTGTAAATCCCCGTCCAGGTGCACTCTGGGTAATATCCCTGTAAAACCCTGTCCAGGTGCACTCTGGGTAACGTCCCTGTAAATCCCCGTCCAGGTGCACTCTGGGTAACGTCCCTGTAAAACCCCGTCCAGGTGCACTCTGGGTAACGTCTCTGTAAAACCCCGTCCAGGTGCACTCTGGGTAACGTCTCTGTAAAACCCCGCCCAGGTGCACTCTGGGTAATATCCCTGTAAAACCCCGTCCAGGTGCACTCTGGGTAATATCCCTGTAAAACCCCGTCCAGGTGCACTCTGGGTAATATCCCTGTAAAACCCCGTCCAGGTGCACTCTGGGTAACGTCCCTGTAAAACCCCGTCCAGGTGCACTCTGGGTAACGTCTCTGTAAAACCCCGTCCAGGTGCACTCTGGGTAACGTCCCTGTAAAACCCCGTCCAGGTGCACTCTGGGTAACATCCCTGTAAAACCCTGTCCAGGTGCACTCTGGGTAACATCCCTGTAAAACCCCGTCCAGGTGCACTCTGGGTAACATCCCTGTAAAACCCCGTCCAGGTGCACTCTGGGTAACATCTCTGTAAAACCCTGTCCAGGTGCACTCTGGGTAACGTCCCTGTAAATCCCTGTCCAGGTGCACTCTGGGTAACATCCCTGTAAAACCCCGTCCAGGTGCACTCTGGGTAACATCCCTGTAAAAACCCCGTCCAGGTGCACTCTGGGTAACGTCTCTGTAAAAACCCTGTCCAGGTGCACTCTGGGTAACATCCCTGTAAAACCCCGTCCAGGTGCACTCTGGGTAACATCCCTGTAAAACCCCGTCCAGGTGCACTCTGGGTAACGTCTCTGTAAAACCCTGTCCAGGTGCACTCTGGGTAACGTCTCTGTAAAACCCCGTCCAGGTGCACTCTGGGTAACGTCCCTGTAAATCCCTGTCCAGGTGCACTCTGGGTAACATCCCTGTAAAACCCCGTCCAGGTGCACTCTGGGTAACATCCCTGTAAAACCCCGTCCAGGTGCACTCTGGGTAACATCTCTGTAAAACCCTGTCCAGGTGCACTCTGGGTAACGTCCCTGTAAATCCCTGTCCAGGTGCACTCTGGGTAACATCCCTGTAAAACCCCGTCCAGGTGCACTCTGGGTAACATCCCTGTAAAACCCCGTCCAGGTGCACTCTGGGTAACATCCCTGTAAAACCCCGTCCAGGTGCACTCTGGGTAACGTCTCTGTAAAAACCCCGTCCAGGTGCACTCTGGGTAACATCCCTGTAAAACCCCGTCCAGGTGCACTCTGGGTAACGTCTCTGTAAAACCCCGTCCAGGTGCACTCTGGGTAACATCCCTGTAAAAACCCCGTCCAGGTGCACTCTGGGTAACATCCCTGTAAAACCCTGTCCAGGTGCACTCTGGGTAACATCCCTGTAAAACCCTGTCCAGGTGCACTCTGGGTAACGTCCCTGTAAATCCCTGTCCAGGTGCACTCTGGGTAACATCCCTGTAAAACCCCGTCCAGGTGCACTCTGGGTAACATCCCTGTAAAAACCCCGTCCAGGTGCACTCTGGGTAACGTCTCTGTAAATCCCCGTCCAGG
This sequence comes from Pangasianodon hypophthalmus, assembly GCF_027358585.1. Taxonomy (NCBI): domain Eukaryota; kingdom Metazoa; phylum Chordata; class Actinopteri; order Siluriformes; family Pangasiidae; genus Pangasianodon; species Pangasianodon hypophthalmus. Next base: position 35,306,359 of record NC_069711.1, on the reverse strand, counting down.
TGCACTCTGGGTAACATCCCTGTAAAACCCCGTCCAGGTGCACTCTGGGTAACGTCTCTGTAAAAACCCCGTCCAGGTGCACTCTGGGTAACGTCTCTGTAAATCCCCGTCCAGGTGCACTCTGGGTAACATCCCTGTAAAACCCCGTCCAGGTGCACTCTGGGTAACGTCTCTGTAAAACCCTGTCCAGGTGCACTCTGGGTAACGTCTCTGTAAAACCCTGTCCAGGTGCATTCTGGGTAACGTCTCTGTAAAACCCTGTCCAGGTGCACTCTGGGTAACGTCTCTGTAAAAACCCTGTCCAGGTGCACTCTGGGTAACATCCCTGTAAAACCCCGTCCAGGTGCACTCTGGGTAACATCCCTGTAAAACCCCGTCCAGGTGCACTCTGGGTAACGTCTCTGTAAAACCCTGTCCAGGTGCACTCTGGGTAACGTCTCTGTAAAACCCCGTCCAGGTGCACTCTGGGTAACGTCCCTGTAAATCCCTGTCCAGGTGCACTCTGGGTAACATCCCTGTAAAACCCCGTCCAGGTGCACTCTGGGTAACATCCCTGTAAAACCCCGTCCAGGTGCACTCTGGGTAACATCTCTGTAAAACCCTGTCCAGGTGCACTCTGGGTAACGTCCCTGTAAATCCCTGTCCAGGTGCACTCTGGGTAACATCCCTGTAAAACCCCGTCCAGGTGCACTCTGGGTAACATCCCTGTAAAACCCCGTCCAGGTGCACTCTGGGTAACATCCCTGTAAAACCCCGTCCAGGTGCACTCTGGGTAACGTCTCTGTAAAAACCCCGTCCAGGTGCACTCTGGGTAACATCCCTGTAAAACCCCGTCCAGGTGCACTCTGGGTAACGTCTCTGTAAAACCCCGTCCAGGTGCACTCTGGGTAACATCCCTGTAAAAACCCCGTCCAGGTGCACTCTGGGTAACGTCTCTGTAAATCCCCGTCCAGGTGCACTCTGGGTAACATCCCTGTAAAACCCCGTCCAGGTGCACTCTGGGTAACGTCTCTGTAAAAACCCCGTCCAGGTGCACTCTGGGTAACGTCTCTGTAAATCCCCGTCCAGGTGCACTCTGGGTAACATCCCTGTAAAACCCCGTCCAGGTGCACTCTGGGTAACGTCTCTGTAAAACCCTGTCCAGGTGCACTCTGGGTAACGTCTCTGTAAAACCCTGTCCAGGTGCATTCTGGGTAACGT
>NC_069711.1:35292659-35297659 GCF_027358585.1 Pangasianodon hypophthalmus | reverse complement strand
AAAAAAAAAAACACCTCCTCACCTGGAAGATCTCGAATCCGGCGATGTCCAGGATGCCGATGAACGAGGCACCCTGCCGTTTGGTTCGGTCCAGAGCTTTGTTGATTCGGTGGACGAGCCAGCGGAAAAGACGCTCGTATGTCGCTTTGGCCAGAGCTTCAACCGCAAAGTCAGCCTGAGGTATTACAGAGAAATCAGACAAAATGATAAATACGACGTCTGTTTGTTTGTTGTACTTTTTTTTTCGTCCTTCTTTCATCCATCCATCCTCCATTTTGGTGTTTCTCTGTTTTTATTGAAAACTTCTGCACCTACTTATATTGTACACATATTCAATATTTATTGATTTAGCATCATTTCATTTGATCTGAAGGCGTGCTGAGCGGCGTGCTGAGCGGCATGTTAAGAGGTGTAAAGGTGTGTTAAGAGGTGTAAAGGTGTGCTGAGAGGTGTAAAGGTGTGTTGAGGGGTGTAAAGGTGTGTTGAGGGGTGTAAAGGTGTGCTGAGAGGTGTAAAGGTGTGCTGAGAGGTGTAAAGGTGTGCTGAGAGGTGTAAAGGTGTGCTGAGAGGTGTAAAGGTGTGTTGAGAGGTGTAAAGGTGTGCTGAGAGGTGTAAAGGTGTGCTGAGAGGTGTAAAGGTGTGTTGAGAGGTGTAAAGGTGTGTTAAGAGGTGTAAAGGTGTGTTGAGGGGTGTAAAGGTGTGCTGAGAGGTGTAAAGGTGTGTTGAGGGGTGTAAAGGTGTGCTGAGAGGTGTAAAGGTGTGCTGAGAGGTGTAAAGGTGTGCTGAGAGGTGTAAAGGTGTGTTGAGAGGTGTAAAGGTGTGCTGAGAGGTGTAAAGGTGTGCTGAGAGGTGTAAAGGTGTGTTGAGAGGTGTAAAGGTGTGCTGAGAGGTGTAAAGGTGTGCTGAGAGGTGTAAAGGTGTGCTGAGAGGTGTAAAGGTGTGTTGAGAGGTGTAAAGGTGTGCTGAGGGGTGTAAAGGTGTGTTAAGAGGTGTAAAGGTGTGCTGAGGGGTGTAAAGGTGTGTTAAGAGGTGTAAAGGTGTGCTGAGGGGTGTAAAGGTGTGTTGAGAGGTGTAAAGGTGTGCTGAGAGGTGTAAAGGTGTGTTGAGGGGCGTGCTGAGAGGCATGAAGGAGTGTTAAACGGCATGTTAAGAGGTGTAAAGGTGTGCTGAGAGGTGTAAAAGTGTGCTGAGAGGTGTAAAGGTGTGCTGAGAGGTGTAAAGGTGTGCTGAGAGGTGTAAAGGTGTGTTGAGAGGTGTAAAGGTGTGTTGAGGGGTGTAAAGGTGTGTTAAGAGGTGTAACGGTGTGCTGAGGGGTGTAAAGGTGTGTTAAGAGGTGTAAAGGTGTGCTGAGAGGTGTAAAGGTGTGCTGAGAGGTGTAAAGGTGTGTTAAGAGGTGTAACGGTGTGCTGAGAGGTGTAAAGGTGTGCTGAGAGGTGTAAAGGTGTGCTGAGGGGTGTAAAGGTGTGCTGAGAGGTGTAAAGGTGTGTTGAGAGGTGTAACGGTGTGCTGAGAGGTGTAAAGGTGTGCTGAGAGGTGTAAAGGTGTGCTGAGGGGTGTAAAGGTGTGTTAAGAGGTGTAAAGGTGTGCTGAGGGGTGTAAAGGTGTGTTAAGAGGTGTAACGGTGTGCTGAGGGGTGTAAAGGTGTGTTAAGAGGTGTAAAGGTGTGTTGAGAGGTGTAACGGTGTGCTGAGAGGTGTAAAGGTGTGTTAAGAGGTGTAAAGGTGTGCTGAGGGGTGTAAAGGTGTGTTAAGAGGTGTAAAGGTGTGCTGAGGGGTGTAAAGGTGTGTTGAGAGGTGTAAAGGTGTGCTGAGGGGTGTAAAGGTGTGTTGAGAGGTGTAAAGGTGTGCTGAGAGGTGTAAAGGTGTGTTGAGGGGCGTGCTGAGAGGCATGAAGGAGTGTTAAACGGCATGTTAAGAGGTGTAAAGGTGTGCTGAGAGGTGTAAAAGTGTGCTGAGAGGTGTAAAGGTGTGCTGAGAGGTGTAAAGGTGTGCTGAGAGGTGTAAAGGTGTGTTGAGAGGTGTAAAGGTGTGTTGAGGGGTGTAAAGGTGTGTTAAGAGGTGTAACGGTGTGCTGAGGGGTGTAAAGGTGTGTTAAGAGGTGTAAAGGTGTGTTGAGAGGTGTAACGGTGTGCTGAGAGGTGTAAAGGTGTGTTGAGAGGTGTAACGGTGTGCTGAGAGGTGTAAAGGTGTGTTAAGAGGTGTAAAGGTGTGCTGAGGGGTGTAAAGGTGTGTTAAGAGGTGTAAAGGTGTGCTGAGGGGTGTAAAGGTGTGTTGAGAGGTGTAAAGGTGTGCTGAGGGGTGTAAAGGTGTGTTGAGAGGTGTAAAGGTGTGCTGAGAGGTGTAAAGGTGTGTTGAGGGGCGTGCTGAGAGGCATGAAGGAGTGTTAAACGGCATGTTAAGAGGTGTAAAGGTGTGCTGAGAGGTGTAAAAGTGTGCTGAGAGGTGTAAAGGTGTGCTGAGAGGTGTAAAGGTGTGCTGAGAGGTGTAAAGGTGTGTTGAGAGGTGTAAAGGTGTGTTGAGGGGTGTAAAGGTGTGTTAAGAGGTGTAACGGTGTGCTGAGGGGTGTAAAGGTGTGTTGAGAGGTGTAAAGGTGTGCTGAGAGGTGTAAAGGTGTGCTGAGAGGTGTAAAGGTGTGTTAAGAGGTGTAACGGTGTGCTGAGAGGTGTAAAGGTGTGCTGAGAGGTGTAAAGGTGTGCTGAGGGGTGTAAAGGTGTGCTGAGAGGTGTAAAGGTGTGTTGAGAGGTGTAACGGTGTGCTGAGAGGTGTAAAGGTGTGCTGAGAGGTGTAAAGGTGTGCTGAGGGGTGTAAAGGTGTGTTAAGAGGTGTAAAGGTGTGCTGAGGGGTGTAAAGGTGTGTTGAGAGGTGTAAAGGTGTGCTGAGAGGTGTAAAGGTGTGCTGAGAGGTGTAAAGGTGTGCTGAGAGGTGTAAAGGTGTGTTGAGGGGCGTGCTGAGAGGCATGAAGGAGTGTTAAACGGCATGTTAAGAGGTGTGTAGGTGTGGCCAGAGGCGTGGCCAGAGGTTACACAATTGCACTATTTGCCCATATAGCACACAATAATAGAAGGGAATGATTTATAATCGCACTATCCGTTGCACCCAGATGAGTCTTTTGAGTCTGGTTCCTCTCAAGGTTTCTTCCTCATATCATCTCAGGGAGTTTTTCCTCACCACCGTCACCTCCGACTCGCTCATTAGGGATAAATTCACATATTTACAATATATTTTTTGTGAATCCATTTATTTCTGTAAAGCTGATTTGTGACAATGTCCACTGTTAAACGCGCCATACAAATAAAATTGAGTTGAAGTGTAAAGACGTGTTGAGCGGCGTGTAGCTGTGGAGATCAGTGTTGAGTGGCATGGCGAGCGGCGTGTTGAGAGGTGTAAAGACGTGTTGAGCGGCATGTTGAGAGGTGTGCTGGGTGGCGTGTAGGCGTGGCGAGCAGCGTGCTGGGCGGCGTGTAGGCGTGGCGAGAGGTGTAAAGACGTGTTGAGCAGTGTGCAGGCGTGGTGAGCGGCGTGAGAGCGTGGCGTGGAGGCGTAAAGACGTGTTGAGAGGTGTGCTGGGCGGCATGTAGGCGTGAGGGCGTGTTGAGCGGCGTGGCGTGCAGGCGTGGTGAGAGGCGTGTTGAGCGGCGTGTAGGTGTGAGGACGTGCTGGGCGGCGTGTAGGCGTGGCGAGAGGCGTGTTGAGAGGCGTGAAGGCGTGGCGAGAGGCGTGTTGAGAGGCGTGTAGGCGTGGCGAGAGGCGTGTTGAGCGGCGTGAAGGCGTGGCGAGAGGCGTGTTGAGAGGCGTGAGGGCGTGTTGAGAGGCGTGAGGGCGTGGCGAGAGGCGTGTTGAGAGGCGTGAAGGCGTGGTGAGAGGCGTGAAGGCGTGGTGAGAGGCGTGTTGAGCGGCGTGTAGGCGTGGTGAGAGGCGTGTTGAGCGGCGTGTAGGCGTGGCGAGAGGCGTGTTGAGCGGCGTGAAGGCGTGGTGAGAGGCGTGTTGAGAGGCGTGAGGGCGTGGCGAGAGGCGTGTTGAGAGGCGTGAGGGCGTGGCGAGAGGCGTGTTGAGAGGCGTGAAGGCGTGGCGAGAGGCGTGGCGAGAGGCGTGTTGAGAGGCGTGAAGGCGTGGCGAGAGGCGTGTTGAGAGGCGTGAAGGCGTGGCGAGAGGCGTGGCGAGAGGCGTGTTGAGAGGCGTGAAGGCGTGGCGAGAGGCGTGTTGAGAGGCGTGAAGGCGTGGCGAGAGGCGTGTTGAGTGGCGTGTAGGCGTGGCGAGAGGCGTGTTGAGCGGCGTGAAGGCGTGGCGAGAGGCGTGTTGAGAGGCGTGAAGGCGTGGCGTGAGGGCGTGTTGAGCGGCGTGAGGGCGTGGCGAGAGGCGTGTTGAGAGGCGTGTAGGCGTGGCGAGAGGCGTGTTGAGAGGCGTGAAGGCGTGGCGAGAGGCGTGTTGAGAGGCGTGAGGGCGTGGCGAGAGGCGTGTTGAGCGGCGTGAAGGCGTGGCGAGAGGCGTGTTGAGAGGCGTGAAGGCGTGGCGTGAGGGCGTGTTGAGCGGCGTGAGGGCGTGGCGAGAGGCGTGAGGCGTGTTGAGCGGCGTGAGGGCGTGGCGAGAGGCGTGAGGCGTGTTGAGCGGCGTGTAGGCGTGGAGAGAGGCGTGTTGAGAGGCGTGAAGGCGTGGCGTGAGGGCGTGTTGAGCGGCGTGAGGGCGTGGCGAGAGGCGTGAGGCGTGTTGAGCGGCGTGAGGGCGTGTTGAGCGGCGTGAGGGCGTGGAGAGAGGCGTGAGGCGTGTTGAGCGGCGTGAGGGCGTGGCGAGAGGCGTGAGGCGTGTTGAGCGGCGTGTAGGCGTGGAGAGAGGCGTGAGGGCGTGGCGAGAGGCGTGAGGGCGTGTTGAGCGGCGAGAGGCGTGAGGGCGTGGCGAGAGGCGTGAGGGCGTGGCGAGAGGCGTGAGGGCGTGTTACCTGTTCTTTAGTTTGTGCTTTCTGAACGTAGTCTCGTCCCACTTTAATCCTCGGGGTCAGGATGGCAC
>NC_069711.1:35282659-35285159 GCF_027358585.1 Pangasianodon hypophthalmus | reverse complement strand
AGATGTGTACAGAGAGAGAGAGAGAGAGAGACAGATGTGTACAGAGAGAGAGAAAGAGAGAGAGAGACAGATGTGTACAGAGAGAGAGAGAGAGAGAGAGAGACAGATGTGTACAGAGAGAGAGAGAGAGAGAGAGAGAGAGAGAGAGACAGATGTGAGAGAGAGAGAAAAGAGAAAGAGAACCAGAATGACAAAAATAAGACAAAACAGACAGATATACAGCGAGAGACAGACAGAGTGAGAGACAGACACAGACATGCACTGAGAGAGACTAGAAGCTAGAAAAGTGTATCAGTGTGTGAGTGTGTGTGTGAGAGAGAGTGTGTGTGTGTGAGTGTGTGAGAGTGTGTGTGAGTGAGAGAGAGTGTGTGTGTGAGTGTGTGTGTGTTAGTGCTCATGCAGGAGGAACTTGCCTGGAGTTTGACAGCTTTAGGAGACTCTGGCTGTTAAACAAATGCACAGTGTTAGAGCAGCGAACCTCAGACCCAGTCCATCACACACACCTCATTACCACAGGTGTGTGAGTGTGTGTGTGTGTGTGTGTGTGTGTGTATTCTCAGGACTGAGACTGAGTCAGTTTGAAGCGTTAGTGGCTAAAAGACCACAGCAACCAGCACTGCACATACACATTAACGCTTTAAATCACATTATGCTAGAACTGGTAAAAAGGCGGATCTGCTAAGCGTTAGGCGCTTCAGCACAGCGCGATGCAGTCACACGGCTGCGTCCCAAACGCAGAGCGGCTCTTATATGAAGTCAACCAGACTTATATTAAATATATTACTGTAACATTATTATTTAAATGCATTGTGGGATTGAAATAGTGCAAAATAGTGCACTAGATTTTCTCCACTATGTTCTTAGACACCTCTAAATTAGCACATCCTGAAAACTATACCGTGACCAGGGCAGAGGTTCACACATCTCATCAGGGAATGTAATAAAACAGATACGCTGTAGTGAGATTATTCTGCTGCTGATGGATTATCTGTGTTAAAACTCCCATGTTCTCCTCTCATGTTTACAATAAAAACACTTTCCTCAGTCCCTCTTCCTCATATAATCTCCACCAGCCTTAATAAAATCCACAGCATTTGGGACACAGCTCATATTTCCCCACTTTTCTGACCCACTAACACCATTTAAAACAACAATAATAATAATATAGGAGTGTAAAGTGTGGAGTGTAAAGTGTGTAGAATGTAAAGTGTGTAGAGTGTAGTGTGTAAAGTGTGTAGAGTGTAGAGTGTAAAGTGCGTAGAGTGTATAGTGTGTGTAAAGTGCGTAGAGTGTAAAGTGTGTAGTGTAAAGTGTGTAGAGTGTAAAGTGTAAAGTGTGTAAAGTGTGTAGTGTGTGTAAAGTGCGTAGAGTGTAAAGTGTGTAGTGTAAAGTGTGTAGAGTGTAAAGTGTAAAGTGTAAAGTGTGTAAAGTGTGTAGTGTGTGTAAAGTGCGTAGAGTGTAAAGTGTGTAGTGTAAAGTGTGTAAAGTGTAGTGTAAAGTGCGTAGTGTAAAGTGTAAAGTGTGTAGCGTAAAGTGTGTAGAGTGTAAAGTGTGTAGCGTAAAGTGTGTAGTGTAAAGTGTGTAGAGTGTAAAGTGTGTAGCGTAGAGTGCGTAGTGTAAAGTGTGTGTAGTGTAAAGTGTGTAGTGTAAAGTGCGTAGTGTAAAGTGTAAAGTGTGTAGCGTAAAGTGTGTAAAGTGTGTAGAGTGTAAAGTGTGTAGCGTAGAGTGCGTAGTGTAAAGTGTGTAGAGTGTAAAGTGTGTAGTGTAAAGTGTGTAGAGTGTAAAGTGTAAAGTGTGTAGAGTGTATAGAGTGTGTACAGCATGTAGAGTGTAAAGTGTATAGTGTGTGTAAAGTGTGTAGAGCGTAAAGTGTGTAAAGTGTGTAGTGTAAAGTGTGTAGTGTAAAGTGTAAAGTGTATAGTGTGTGTAAAGTGCGTAGAGTGTAAAGTGTGTAGTGTAAAGTGTGTAAAGTGTAGAGTGTAAAGTGTGTAGTGTAAAGTGTGTAAAGTGTAGAGTGTGTAGTGTAAAGTGTGTAAAGTGTGTAGTGTAAAGTGTGTAAAGTGTAGAGTGTAACGTGTGTAGTGTAAAGTGTAACGTGTGTAGTGTAAAGTGTGTAGTGTAAAGTGCGTAGAGTGTGTAGTGTAGAATGTGTAGTGTAAAGTGTGTAAAGTGTGTAGAGTGTAAAGTGTGTAGCGTAAAGTGTGTAGTGTAAAGTGCGTAGAGTGTGTAGTGTAGAATGTGTAGTGTAAAGTGTGTAGTGTAAAGTGTGTAGAGTGTAAAGTGTGTAGCGTAAAGTGTGTAGAGTGTAAAGTGTGTAGCGTAAAGTGTGTAGCGTAAAGTGTGTAGTGTAAAGTGCGTAGAGTGTGTAGTGTAGAATGTGTAGTGTAAAGTGTGTAGTGTAAAGTGTAGAGTGTAAAGTGTGTAGTGTAAAGTGTGTAGTGTAAAGTGCGTAGAGTGTGTAGTGTAGAATGTGTAGTGTAAAGTGTGTAGCGTAAAGTGT
>NC_069711.1:35262659-35272659 GCF_027358585.1 Pangasianodon hypophthalmus | reverse complement strand
CTTGTGGAGGGGCAGAAAGGGGTTTTTTTAGTGGGGGTGGTGGTGGTTTGGGGTTGATCAGGGGGGACGTAACGGGGCAGAATAAACCCAACTGGAGCGACTAGACCAAGATCAGTCTGTCAGTCTGTCAGAGTTACAGAGAAACCACACAGAAGAAGCGTAAACTCCTCTGTCCTGAAGACGTCGGAAAAGCTACAGTTAAAGTTACAGCTTTACCTCTGACACTGGAGACTCCTTCCATACATGTTACATAAACATCTCCTTACAGATCCACCATTACACACGTGTGTATTCTGTTTATCATCAGTGGAGCGTCCGCTGTACACGTCCCTGTGAATGAGCTGTTACTACGGAAACGATAACGTATTAGAACGAGCGCATTAATATAAACCTGCGCTACTGCTGTTATAGAGAATTAATCAACACCTTCTGACCAATCAGAGTGCAGAATTCAGCAGCAGCAGTGTGATGTAATAAAATATAATGAGTCAGATGAAACACAGTGCTATGTAGAATCACTACAGCTTTCTAACTAGCGAGGGAAAGGAAATGACCGTGTTAATGTTAAACGTGAAAAGTGTTAATGAAGTATAATCGTGATTAATATGAAGTTTAGGACAATGCGCCCGGATTCTCTGAGCCGAGTGAAGACCTTCTGCCTTTGTGTCTTTGTAAGGGTCGTTCCATTATGCTAACGGGGGAGGGGGAGATTCAGCGTCAGTCTGCCACAACCAGCCGAGTGACTCACGTCACACTCAGACGTGAATAAAATCCGTCTCACAGATACACAGAATACAGAGCGTGACTCGCGTTCCTCAGTGCCGAGAGGAAACCGACATCGCCAACTGCTTCGTCATGCTCACTCACCGACTGCTGCATCATGGGATACGTCAAGCAGCTGTCTCTCTGCGGCGAATTCCTCCGATTCCCGGCGGGGAAGGAAACGCGGCTGAATATAGAATCAATGGAAAGTGGAAGAGCTCCAATCTCCAATCACGGGCTGATGGAGTGGAAACCAATGTTTTGACGCAGCATTACGAAGCAAGAACGTGACAATAACACTGTTCCTACCTCACCGACCAATCAGAGCGCAGTACACATAAACCAGCTTCCCGAGAGCCAGGGACGAGCCGCTCAATGCCCGGGATACTCACCGGTTATTTGCAGTAGAGTCGTCAGGAGTATATTCTTCTCCAGTCTAAATATAAAATAAAGGTTTTATTTGTTACGTAAGTTTAAACATAACGGTGACGAGAATCCCTCCGATGCTAATTATACACTGCACACGGCCGCCAGCGTGAGGTCCAACCTCCAGCAGCCAGAATTGAACGAACCTGTAACGTCTGTAAAGAAACGTCACGTAACACGCCGTCACGTCGCATATTAACACGTCGAGGGAAAACTACAACGCTGTCCAAACTCCAGTAACAGAAAATGTTAGCCTCAGAGGCTCCGCCCACGACATACAGATGAAAGACAGTCATGTCTTTTGTACACTTTTCTGGCCACAAGCTTCAGGATGATGAAGGCTGCAATCTGATTGGCTCTTCAATCTTCCGTGTTTACGCAACGCTGCGCATTGGTTTAGGGTCTTTAGACTAAACAAGCACAAACAAATATAAATATAATATAATATAAATAAAAAAACTTCACGGAATTCGGTGTTTAAAAGTTAAAAAAGTAAAATAAGTTATTTCACTCCGGAGAAGTTCTGTAGATTAAGTAGGCGGGACTTGGTTTTGTTTACTGACGAAACAAAGCGAAACTACAAACAACTTCAGACACGATATTCTACATCAGAGGCATCATCAGGATTATAACAGATTACTGCTTTAATCTACAATCTAAATACGAACGTCTCTTCCTCAAGAATTCCAATACTCACTCCAGCTAGCTAACTAGCTAAACATACGAGTTAAATTAGCGTTAGCTCCCACTTTTAGCCTAATAACTACGTAATGCCTAAATGTGGTGATGGGCAAGTTAATGAATTTATGCACGTTACTGATTTATTATCCTTTCTGTCAAAGGGTCACACTAGGAAATCTTTAGTAATAACATCAGTACTGTTTAATTCTGAGGGAAATTCAGCTACACCAGCCGACCCGAACGTTTCCAAAACCCGGAATGTCGTGAGTAAAGCGCTTCCGTTCTGGAATTCGTTTGAACCTCAGCAGACTCGCTGCAATCCAGGTGAAAGCAGAGAGGCCTGGAGCCACTTCAGAAAGACACAAAGTGCTGAAACACATGACTGTTCGTTTGGGTTTATTAGGACCAGGTGGAGGAACCCGACCTCCAAAGCCCAGGAGAGGAAAGTCCACACGCACACGCTCACATTCCTCCACCGTCCTCCACCGAACCGAGTAAAATAACCCGAAGATGAAGCCTTGGCAGATATTAAATCAACACTGCGTGATGTCCTGACCTTTTAAAGCTCAGACATTTTACCCACTTCCTCGTCACGAGCAGTTTTCTTCTCCAAACCTCCATCGCTTTACACAACGCTTTTAAACTATCAGTTCCGATTAGCCGGGACTCGGGTTTCTCATCATTTCTGGGCTACGTTAAAATGTTGGAGTGTAAGAGTAAGTTGGTGTAATGTAAATTGGTGACCGGTTAACAGGTTGCCATGGAAACCAGGGTTGTTTCAGTGCTGAGCGGTCTCGTGGACATCGCTTTGTAACGGTACGCAGGAGAGAACGGGAACACACACACAGTGACGCTTCATGCAGGATTATTTTATATTTAAACAGACATTAGCTCTAGCACTAGCTAGCTAAGCTACGTCAGCTAGCTAAACATGCGTAAATGAGAAACACGGAGTCGCCCTGGTTACCGCAGGGGATCAGTATCGGGTTTCAGGTGATGCTGCTGATATTGTAATTGAAAATGGATAAAAAATTGGATTGATGAGTCACTTTTTGGCGTTCACAATCCATTTTCCAACTTTATTATTTATTACTCCGTTCCCATAACAGTCTCGTCTCCTGCGCAACTCGTAACGAGTTTTAAATAGACGGTAAATTTCAGCTTCCGAGTCCAAGCGCATTTATCATCATCATGGTTTCATTTCATCCTCACTGCTTAGCGGAGATGATTTTATACTCTTTATACTTTAATTTCGTATTTTCCCCCTCAGTATGCGGTTTCGCTACGGCGCACTGGAAGCCATGTTTCCCCTAAAAACACAGATGTTCTCGTTTAAGCAGGCGATCCTTTCCTGAACGCGCGCTCCACGCTCGCTATAATTACTAACTTACTGCCGTCAACAGCCAGTGATGGAGAGCGTGGAAAGTATTCGGAAAATCCATCAAAGGCAGATGCACATGTGTGTGTGTGTGTGTGCGTGTGTGTGCGTGAGCAGGAGCGACGAAATGTACCGCTGGTCCGACCCAAACCACATCCAACCTTCATCCCGGCTTTACAGTGGCACCTCAGTCCAGTGCAGTAAAACCAGCGCTGTGTCCCAAACGCCATCGAGGGAAGGAGAACATCATCACTATTCTCCATCGTAGCCTGCTAGCTAACTAGCATTTAGCGCACAAGATATAGGAGTGAGCATCATTTTTTATCTCTCTTGAAGATAATAAGATAATAATAAAACGCAGTTTGTTACGCATGTTACTGAGAAACCGCAAAAGAAGAAGCGTAAACTCCTCTTTCCTGAAGACGTCGGAAAACTCACAGTTACAGCTTCACCTCTGACACTGGAGACTCCTTCCATAAATGTCTCCTTACACATCAACGATCAGACACGTTTTTTTAAATATCTGACTGTTACAAAGCGCTGACACTGGAGACTCCTTCCATAAACGTTACATAAACATCTCCTTCCAGATCAACCATCACACACGTTTATCACCAGTGGAGCGTCCGCTGTACGCGTCTCCGTGAATGAGCTGTTGCTATGGAAACGATATCGGATCAGAACGAGCGCATTAATATAAACCTGCGCTACTGTCAGAGCCGCTGTTCTAGAGAATTAATCAACACCTTCTTCTGACCAATCAGGATGTAATGTATAGAAGTTAATGTTGATTATTTTCCCCCTTTCATGTAAACGAATGTTCAGTGTATGAGAACAGAGCGCGATGATAATCACAGCAGGCTTGATGCTTGTCGCTGTGCCAGCAGGCGTAGTAACACACACACACACACACACACACACACACACACACACACACACAGAGAGAGAGAGAGAGAGAGAGAGGAGTGTGAGGAAATTCCCCCAGTGTGTGTCTCTCTCACACACACACACACACACACACAGCTGCACAAAGGCTCCATTGTACCCCACAACGAGGGTCAGACACTCCGAAAGCCACCATTTTATGTGCACTACACCTCCTGCTGTAGGGTCTGATTGAAACACGACAGCTGAAGGAGATGTGGAACGTTCCAGAAGATAAGTCCTCCTGCTTTCCTTCTGCTCACTGGACTCACTTTTACCTGAGAGTTTATCCCAACACGGTCGTCTTCTACACACACAAAATGACCAGGCTGGGAGTTTAAATACACAACAGGACACTAAACTGCAGCTGTACACACAACACACACACACACACACACACACACACACACACACACCATTCCTAAAACAAATAACAGAATGCGGAGATAAACAATCCAGCTTTAATAATTAATACAAAGATATCAAGTATGCAGTTCTGGATTAAGGCGTGTCTCAAACAGATGGTGAAGTGGCGTCTCATAGCACACACACACACACACACACAGAGACACACACACACACACACACACAGAGACACACACACACAGAGACACACACACACAGAGACACACACACAGAGACACACACACACACACAGAGACACACACACAGAGACACACACACAGAGACACACACACAGAGACACACACACACACACAGAGACACACACACACACACAGAGACACACACACAGAGACACACACACACAGAGACACACACACAGAGACACACACACAGAGACACACACACAGAGACACAGAGACACACACAGACACACACCACTCAAACTTTTACACACAAATGAAAGAGTTTAAGATGTCCACTACGTACTACTATACAGAGAAGTGTGTGTGTGTGTGTGTGTGTGTGTGTGTGTGTAAGTAAGTATAACGTGCCACTTTTCAACAATATGAACAAGATTAAAGTGAGAGTTTGGCTAAAAATGAAAAGCGTACACTTTCTCTCTTCCCCGAAACAGAAATATTTTCAACCCTTCCCAGATTAAAAAAAAAAAAAAAAAAAAAAAAAAAAAAAAAAAACAGGAAGGAGCAAAAAACATGATCAGCACACGCCAGCCTCCTCAAATCACATCCAGATGTGCAAACAGCTCACTGCACTGGCTGTCAATCACACTTCTGCTACGGACGTTAACGACATTAACGAATATTAATGACGTCTCTACAGGAGGAGCAGCGATCTGACGGCTCAGCTGGACAACTTCACTGGTTAGAAGGTCACAAGTTCAAATCCCAAGAGGGCAAAGCGCTCCGTGCTGTCTGGGTGGGAGGGGCATGCTGTCTCTCACCTGTCAATCACAGAGACACTAGCGTCCGTGAGCTCATGTATGCGGAAGAGGGCAGATAGCGCTTTCCGAAAAGTGGCTGGAGTCACGTGTCCAGAAGGAGGAACGTGTTCGCCCTCTCGTTACAGAACTGGGCCAGACTAAACTAGAGAGAAAGAGGGAGTTATAAAATTCCCAGCTTCTGATACACGTCAAACCGAGAGGGAATACCAAATCGGAATTTTACGGAAGTGAGGCATGGACATGTTCTGTGTGTCCGAAAGAAACAAGAGTCTTTTTCTCCGCTCATAAAACACACCATCTGATTCAGCGCTGTTAAACATCAGGACCAGACGTGCTAATGTTTAATTCATGCTAGCTGGAAAACAGCTACAGCGATTATTTTACTGCGTAGTTAAAGAAGAAGCGAAAAGGACTGAGAGTGAGGTCACGTGCCACTGGGTGATTAAAAGTTACTCAGCAGGATTAGGACTTACAGTAACGAGTAGCGTGAAAGCTGGACCAGGTGAGAACCTCGTGGAGGAGTGCACGTGGAGAAAGATAGAACTTTAAATAAACTATACATTTTATATCGCTCTCGGAAACATCGTCGTTCCTCGGCTACGAACTGAAGTGAAGGCTGCTAATGAGGTGTAACGTTCAGAGCGTCTGAGAGCACAGAGCCGTGTTTATGACTCATAACACACACCCGGGCACAAAGAAAACAATTCAGTAAAGCTCGCAGCGTAACCAAAATTCTGTTAAAGTTCAAATTTTAATCTTTTAAACATCACGTACATACGTATGTTTTATATCTAAAAAAAATTCTAGAACAATAAGCAGGCGCTATAATGGTTAAAAAAACATCCAATCAGCGCTGCTGCAGAACTTTTCTTTTCTTTCTTTCATTCCTCAAATATGCAGAAACCCAAAGGCCCACTGCAGAGAAAACCCAGGAAACACACACACACACACACACACACACACACACACACACACACACACCACACACCACACACACACCACACACAACACACACACCACACACAACACACACACCTCTCTTTCTGCCTTTTCCCTGCATTCCAGATGTGGCCGAGCGAAATTAATTTATCTCCGGGGACTGAACAAAAATATATAATCGCTACCTTTGGAAATACTTTCCATTTCTCCTGCTGCTTACATCATGTACAATAAAAACTCGCAGAACCGCCAATATAACTAAATAAGGCCAGAACGCCGAGCGGAGCGGTGCGCGTAAGAATTTCAGGCTTCTTGAAACACTTAACGGAAAACAAACGTTTCGTTAAAAAAAGTGGATAATGACTGGAGTGGAATTTCTCTCCAGGAAAAAACCCATGAAGCTGGCACGCGTGGTTCGTCTGCGATGAAGTCGCAAATAAAATCGGTCCCTTTTATAAAAATAATTCTTTTTCTTCCACAAGGCAGCTCATGATTCTAATTTTCACCCCAAAAAACAATACTGTAACAGTTAACTCCATCACAGCGCCATTCCACACAGTAACGCTGATTATTAATTTCACTCAGAATTAGTTTTAGTGCAGATTGTGTTTTAAAAATAAACTTAAAAATTGATTATTAATATCTAAAAATGTGTTATTTTGAGTTATTTTATGAAGAAGTTGTTTTACTGATAAACACACATTTATTTCTTATAAATATTTCTTATTTATTTCTTTTGCTTCTTCACACAAAGAGAGAAATGTTTATATTTAAAACGCATCATTCTTAACAAGCAGTATTTATTCCTAGCTACAGAAATGATTTTACCCAAAACATTGTGTTTCTTAGCTAAAAATATTTCCCTTTTTATACATTAATGCTTTATATTGAACCCAAAACTCACAATTCCTACAAAGGACTTACTATTCCTAGCTACGAAATTGTCGCTTTCAGCAAAAACATTGTGTTTCTTAGCTAAAAACATTTTTCTTTATATATATTAACACTTTGTTTTACCTAAAACCTATAAAATTCTTATTATTCCTAGCTACAAAATTGTTGCTTTTAACCAAGATTGTGTTTTTTTTTTTAAACTTAAGTCTTCTTTTTTTTTTCCCCCCAAAGAATTTATTTTTCTAACTTAAAACTTATAATTCTTACTAAATGCTTATTACTTCTAGCTACAGAAATGATGTTTTCAGCAAAAACATTGTCTCTCTTAGCTAAAGTAGTTCCCTGAAAATTGTGTTTTATGTAAAACTTACAATTCTTCAAGGATTTCTAGCTACAAAATTGCTATTTTTAACCAAGACGTTGTTTTATTTTTATACAAAAATAATTTCTTACCAATTACTTATTAGTTCCAGACGCAAAACTTTTAAATTTTAGCTAAAACATTATGTTTCTGAGCTAAAATTATTTTATTTTTAAACAGAAATTATTTGTCTCACATCAAATGTACAATTCTCATGAAGGACTTACTGTTCCTAGCTACAGAATTGTTGTTTTTAGCCAAAACGTTGCGTTTCTTTGTGGAAAACGGTTCGTATCACTAGCTAAGAAATTGACTTGAGCTAAAACAAACGTTCTCCTCCTCCTTACCTTGCAGCATGCACCTGTAGGCCGATTCGGAGATGGCGTAGATGTGCGGCGGCATCTCGTGCCTCTTTTTACCGCGGTACATCTCGATGATGTTTTCTGAGTAAATGGGCAGGTTTTTGTACGGATTTATCACCACGCAGAAGAGTCCGGAATACGTCTGGGAAAGAAAAAAAACATTATAAAATGAATTACTTTAGTAATTCCATCACACCAGGGAACTGTTTGGGATTATATTCCTAAATAGTGGCATAAAAATAAATAAATAAATAAATAAACAATTAAATAAATAAATGTTAAGTCTCCATGGCAGTGTTAGCTAGCTAAGAAACTAGCGACCCGATGATAGCTTCACGGTAAACCCCCCTGCTGTGGAGGAAATGGTACGCTCCATGTGTACACACTATTTTGGCACTATGTAGTACAGTAGAATGTGGTTTGGGACGGAGCCCATAGCGAGACTGGAACACACTCAACATATAATTTCAACCCTTTTTTTTTTTCTTTTTTTTTCTTTTTTAATCTGTAAACACGACACCAGTTGGGCAAAGTCTGAGTACAGGATGTTCCTGCCCACCCACACACACACACACACACACACACACACACACACACACACACACACACACACAGCCTTAAATCTGACCTTGTTCTGAACACTGCAGTTTGGTCTGCAGTTCCATGTTGCACAAATAATGAAATAAAGCGTAAACGTGAAGGAATGTGGAACGTGGAGCTGGACGCCACGTGCTGAGCGCCTGCGTCCGCGTCCTTGGTCTGGATTTATGCCATGAGCTATCTTATATAACTAGCTAACTAGCTATAACCTTGTACTAACTAGCCACAAACATGATGTTTCCGTCATTCCGTTCTTCTGATATTAAAATGTTCAGCTTTACATAAGCAGATCTGAGCTCCTGAGTCACTGCGCTAAGTTTAACTCTTGGCTTTGTTTAGCACAGGTGTGTGAGATACACACACACACACACACACACACACACACACACACACACACACACACACACACACACAGAGCTTTATGAGCAGATAAGGATATACATCTCCCTCCTTTCCTGTCCTCTTTCACTACTCTGTAACATTCAGTGTCTTCTGCCAAACTTTACATCACAATTTACTTTTGGCCTTTTAATGCAACATAAACAATAAAAGATCCAAAATATAAACAAATATATACATTTATATGATTTAATTATAACTTATTTATAATTAAACCCTATAAAAATTCTAACGAGGGTGTTAGATTACATAATGATTGGCTGTTGAGTCTCCTAGCAACGACAACTCAATCAGAGACGAAACAACAACAAACAAATTTCGTACACAAAGTTGTGATAAAACGAATAAAAATTAAAAACAGAAAACTTTTCACCTCCAGCTAGTTTAAAAAGCTACACTGATTAGCATATCGTAACGACACACAACATGTTTTATAAAAAGGCTTATGGATTAAAACTAAAATGTCCTCCTGTCCTCAGGTCACGGTTTCCGATCAGAGCGAGATCGCAGGAGCAGCTACACACTCGCGTAACACGAAGTTATCTTTTAAAGAAATAAACGCAGACGTCTAGAGCGTCCTCTCGTTGCAGTCCAGAAAGTCAGAAAGATTAATATTTCCAGAACAAAAATTCTCATTAATTTTCTTTCTGTTTCATTTGCTGTCACTGGACCTCATTTATCAATCTTTTAGTAAAGTTGTGCGTAAATGTTTTCGTGGCTAAACTTCATTAAAAATTCGTGGCACATTTAAAACATTTGCTAATTTTCTTCGTACGCATGTCGGTAAACGCCAATCAGCCGTAAATTGTTCTGGAATCGCTTTCTTTAAAGTCATTCACAAGAAGCGACCGAGTTCCAGAAAAAACATTCCTTGAAATACGTAAGTGCTTTAAACGTTAGCGTATAAA
>NC_069711.1:35237659-35257659 GCF_027358585.1 Pangasianodon hypophthalmus | reverse complement strand
TTTAAGGCTGAAATCACCTCAGACACAGACAGAGGCCTGAATTTCTGCCCCAAAAACACCACAGAACCCAGAACAGGGTCACGGCTGCAGCTCACACTCACGCAACACCATCTAATCCTGACCCTGACTCACACAGGAGCCTATATCACACACACACTCCATCAGATGAGGTGTACAAGTGAGCATTCTGTCACATGTGCCCTATGTAGGGCACCTATATAGGGAAGTTAGGAGTCATTTGGGATTTAGCCTTCCTTCAGTGATTCAGGCCAGCTCCAAAAATCACAACATTCAAGACTAAATACACAAACCCGCAGCACAGAACACATCATAAAGTATTACTGTTTACATTTTAAAACAGACAACCTAAATGTGTTCATTTATTTAGCAGAAATTCCTTTTTGACTCGCGCGTGTGTGTGTGTGTGTGTGTGTGTGTGTGTGTGTGAGTGTGAGTGTGTGTGAGAGTGTGTGAATGCGGCATTTCTGGACGACACCGTTATAACCACCATGCCTGCTGCGCTGTGATTGGCTAACATTTTCCCGCCTACTACGCCACGATTGGCTAGGAGTTCACCCTCGCGCGCGTTCCACTGACTTTATCCAATCAGAGGCGCCGCTCGCGCGCACGAACAAACTGTCAATCCCGAAGGCGCCTGAGGCGGGATTTCGCGTCAGAATACGGGTGGAGAGAGAGAGAGAGAGAGAGAGAGAGAGAGAAAACAACGCCTAGCTTTATCAGCTACCGTTAACTGCATGTATATGGCCTTAGCCTAAAGGGATGGAGGCTGAAGATAACATACATCATATATCTATCTATATATATATATGGATAAATATATAGCGCTGAATAGATGTTGATGATGAAATGAGTGGAAAAAAAAAGAAGAAAAAAGTGCTAGCGTGTTCAGTTCGCCTCAGCCTCCTGTCTCTATCATCACCCCAAAAAAAGTCCTGACACTAATAATCCGTCAAGCCGCTTATCCAGTGTGGAAATACAATTGAAAACAAAAATCCCTGACTTACAAAGGGCAGCTGGCGATGAGAGCTGCGTATGTGAAGAGATGAATGAGTCGGTGTCCAGCGCGTCCAGGTTTAAAGCTGCAGTTTGTTGGGAAAGTCGGTCAGTGTTTGCGCCTTGTTTCTCCCTCACAGTCCGCACTGATGCTGCTGCTGCCGCCTCAACCGAACCCCAGCACCGCCCCCTTTTATACCAGCCCCGCCCACTCCAACCAAACTCAGCGTTATCCGTTACACTCAGGCTCCACCCCCTTTCCCCCTTTCCCCCTTACCCCCTCCCTCCCCTCCCACCAGAACCGCTTCATTCCACATCCCTTCACCTTCCTCGCGCTTCCATTCTTCACGCCTCTTTGGCGCCACTCGTAACCCCGCCCACTCTCTCCTGATTGGCTCGTATTAGCGCGTGACCGCTTGCTATTGGTTCAGAACCAGCGCCGGTCACACAAGGCACTGCAGGTTCGGTTGAGAAAACACTGGAAAAATTAGCTTCGATTTCAAAATACATCACTTTTTGTTCTTTATATATTTATATTTATTCTATTTCAACATAAATTTAGTACAAAATAACAATTTACTATAATAAATTTCATCTAGTCTCCCTCTTGTGGTTATAAAAGTCATAACATTTCCATTTGATAAATTTCTCAATAAAAATAAAACCAATTTCTGTGAGAAAGATTGTAATTTCTTGATTTATAAACTTTTTTTTTTTTTAAAAGTTTTATTTAAGTAACGTGTATGTTATGTTTGCTAACATTAGCTACCTACTGGCTACTTCATAGCTAGCTAGCTAGCTAATGTTCGCTAACACATCGAACACATTTCTTCAATAAATCATACTAAAAATGTTAATTTGGCTAAAATCATACCAAAAATTGAGTAAAATCTTGTTATTAAATTAAATTTTGATAAATTGTTTTCCTTTTACCAGAAAGAATGCTTCGATCCTTTTCCCTGTTAGCGTGTAAGCTAGTCCTGCTAGTCATTAGCTGCTCATTTGGAATAAAGGGTTCAAACACAATGTTAGCTTGAATTTCTAAATGTTAAATGTTTTTCCCTAAAGCTGATGCTAGCTCTAGCTAATATTAGAAAAAAAATTCATGTTAAATTATTCTAAAATTAAACATCTCTTTATGACAACAAATAATCTTTCTGAAATATTGTTTATAATTATTGAAACTGACAACATTAAATTGACAAAAAGACAAAATTCCTGCACAAGAACACAGTTGAGCGTCCTGATCCTGACAGGAAATACAAAGAAATTATAAAAGTAAAGTATATTTATGTTGTTTATCATATGCATATTTTGACATTACAAAATATTTCTATATATTTAATGGAATATTTGTTGTATATTTTATTGTTTTGTTGTTGTATGGTAGCTAGAGTTCATCACGTATTTATAACCTAGTGAGCATTTCAGCCATAAATTAAATAATTATCTGTCTGTCTATCTATCTATCTATCTTTCTTTCTTTCTATCTGTCTGTCTGTCTGTCTGCCTGTCTTTCTTTCCTTCTATCTATCTTTCTATCTTTCTTTCTTTCTTTCTTTCTTTCTTTCTTTCGGCCTGTCTGTCTGTCTGTCTGTCTTTCTATCTATCTATCTATCTTTCGGTCTGTCTGTCTGTCTTTCTTTCTTTCTTTCTTTCTTTCTTTTGGTCTGTCTGTCTGTCTTTCTTTCTTTCTTTCTTTTGGTTTGTCTGTCTGTCTTTCTTTCTATCTATCTATCTATCTATTAACTAAGGACAGAGTTTCTGGCTTGTTAGTGTTTTAGTCTTATTAATTAATTAATTAGAGTAAAACACTAACAAGCCAGAAACTCGGTCCTTTAATTATGACTTGAAAACGAAGCTGGTTTAAGGCGTGTGTGTTGATGATGACGATGTTTCACACACCTGTAACCTGCACTGCATTTTTACACCAGAGAGAGAGAAATGTTAATAAAGTATTAAAATAGAGAGAAATAGATATTAATAGATTACTGACTCGTTAGCTCACGTTAGCTCTGAGCTTTATACAATATCTTATAATTTCTCTGTTTGAAATAACTGAAGTTTTCTTTAAAATATTTTTATAATCATGTGCAAAGTTCGGTAAAAAAGAAATCTCTGAAATAATGTATATATGTGTGTGTATAAGTGTGTATTTGTGTGTTTGTGTTTATGTGTATATGTGTGTATAAGTGTGTGTGTGTGTGTGTGTATAAGTGTGTGTGTATATAAGAGTGTGTTTGTATTTGTGTGTGTATAAGTGTGTGTAAGTGTATAAGTGTGTGTATAAGTGTGTGTGAGTGTGTGTAAGTGTATAAGTGTGTGTATAAGTGTGTGTATATGTATTTGTGTGTGTATAAGTGTGTGTGTGTATAAGTGTGTGTGAGTGTGTGTAAGTGTATAAGTGTGTGTATAAGTGTGTGTATATGTATTTGTGTGTGTATAAGTGTGTGTGTATATACATGTGTGTGAGTGTGTGTGTATAAGTGTGTATAGGTGTGTGTGTATATAAGAGTGTGTGTGTGTGTGTGTATTTGTGTGTGTATAAGTGTGTGTGTGTGTATATATAAGAGTGTGTGTGTGTATAAGTGTGTGTGAGTGTGTGTAAGTGTATAAGTGTGTGTATAAGTGTGTGTATATGTATTTGTGTGTGTATAAGTGTGTGTGAGTGTGTGTGTATAAGTGTGTATGTGTGTGTATTTGTGTGTGTGTAAGTGTGTGTATAAATGTGTATGTGTGTGTATGTGTGTGTATATACGTGTGTGTGAGTGTGTGTATAAGTGTGTATTTGTGTGTGTATGTGTTTGTGTGTGTTATATAAGTGTGTGTGTGTATGTGTGTGTGTATAAGTGTGTATTTGTGTGTGTGTGTATAAGTGTGTATGTGTGTATAAGTGTGTGTAAGTGTGTATTTGTGTGTGTGTATGTGTGTATAAGTATGTGTATATATAAGTGTGTGTGTATAAGTGTGTGTGTGTGTAAGTGTGTGTGTGTGTGTGTGTGTATAAGTGTGTGTATGTGTGTGTATAAGTGTGTATGTGTGTATAAGTGTGTGTAAGTGTGTGTATATACATGTGTGTGAGTGTGTGTATAAGTGTGTATTTGTGTGTGTGTGTATAAGTGTGTGTATATGTGTATGTGCGTATAAGTATGTGTATATATAAGTGTGTGTGTATAAGTGTGTGTGTATTTGTGTGTGTATAAGTGTGTGTATGTGTGTGTGTGTATAAGTGTGTATGTGTGTATAAGTGTGTGTAAGTGTGTGTGTATAAGTGTGTATGTATATGTGTATGTGTATATATATAAGTGTGTGTGTATAAGTGTGTGTGTGTGTATAAGTGTGTGTGTATAAGTGTGTGTGTGTGTGTCTGTGTTTGTGTGTGTTAGTGTGTGTGTATAAGTGTGTGTGTATATGTGTATGTGTATATAAATAAGTGTGTGTGTATAAGTGTGCATGTGTATGTGTGTGTTAGTGTGTGTGTGTGTATAAGTGTGTGTGTATATGTGTGTGTATATAAGTGTGTGTGTGTGTGTGTATAAGTGTGTGTGTGCGTGTGTGTGTGTGCGTGTGTGTGTATAAGTGTGTGTGTGTGTGTGTGTATTTGAGCAGTCCGCCCAGCAGGTGGCGCTGTTCGCTTTGTTTAAACTCCTCGTCCATGCTGCAGGTTTGTTTCTCAGGATTCAGAAATCCTCAGCTACGAATCTCAGCAGCTTATATTACAATATTTTTATCTTCATGTTAACTTTAATTATAAATGCATTGCCTTGGCAACAGTGGTTCTGTATCCATGGCAGTGACCTTTAACCCCACACCCTTCTCCAATAATAGCAGATGAACGGATGGAGGCGTGTGAGTCAGGAGTATAAATCTACATAGGATTCATCCTGAGGAAGGGTTTAAACAGAAGAGAATAAATATACACGCTTACTGTTTATACATCAATATAAAACCTGGATAGATAGATAGATAGATAGATAGAAAGAAAGAAAGAAAGAAAAAGACAGACAGAAAGAAAGACAGATAGATAGAAAGAGATATAGATAGATAGATAGAAAGAAAGAAAGAAAGAAAGACAGACAGAAAGAAAGACAGGTAGATAGATAGAAAGATAGATAGATAGATAGACAGAAAGAAAGAAAGAAAGAAAAAAGAAAGACAGATAGATAGATAGAAAGAAAGAAAGAAAGAAAGAAAGAAAGACAGACAGACAGAAAGAAAGAAAGAAAGACAGATAGATAGAAAGAGATATAGAAAGAAAGAAAGACAGACAGATAGAAAGACAGACAGACAGACAGACAGAAAGAAAGATAGATAGATATGCAGTATAAAAATGGAAGTGTTTTGGAGTTTAAAATGGCCGTTGCTGTTATTTTCAGTCATGTAGTGTAATAGTGGGTTAATAAATAAATAAATAAATAAATAAACAGGAACAGCTTTTTAAAATGTATATTATTTATAAATCATAAATGAAAAACTTTATATTATTTATAATATCCATAATTCACAATATTCATATACATACCTTTTAACTTTCTTTGTTTTTTACATAAAATCTTCATTTTACGGGTGAAACGTTAATCAGAACATCAGGGGACGAACAAAATAAAAGCCAAATCGATTATCATACAAATATTCACAATTTAACAGTTACAGCGTTTACAGTTAAACTAGTGTGATAGAGAATCAAATCAAATCTGTCACGATTTGAAAATAAAACTAAACAAAAATAATTCAAGTTAAAATCCACTGCACTAGTGTAACACCTGTTTTAAACAATTTGTTCATTTTTTACTTTGATTTTCTTTAAAAACTCCCCTTCATACTTTATACGTATTATTTAATAGTATATTTAATCATTTTAATTCTATCAGTGCTGTTTTTAATGTGCAGAAATTACCCAGAAGGCTTTGCTGTTTCGATGGGACATAGTTCCCTTTAAAAAAAAAACAAACAAAAAAAAAACGTGTAATCAGGAGCGATAAAGTTCTTCAGGTTGCCAATAATATTTGATTGTGTTTTATTGCTCTGATTCTTCACGCCGCTAGCTACTTATTGAGCTAGCTAGGTAGCAAAGTCGTTATTTAGCACACTAGATAGTTAGCAAACACGGTAGTTAGCATGTGTTCTACTTAGCAAGCCAACACTTCAGCAAATGAGCTGACTGTCACACTGTGTTAGTGTTGGAGTGATAAAACTCAGTGATAATGAAATCGCTAATAATCGTTATACGTTAAACATTTAAGCTAACAAACATGACGAACCCGTCTGAGCTACGCTCTTGATCTCTAATACCTAATTTTATTTTATATTTTATATCTTATAATAGAGTAAACGTAGCTATCTACCAGGCTAACTAGCTGTTTAGCTACGCCACAAACAACTGCGTGGTGTAATGCTAGTCAGGTGGCTGTATTTAATTTTATACTGCTCCTAGCTAGCTGGTTCTGTTTAGCTAACACTCTCTAATGAGGTTCCAGTTAAGCAGTCATGTGACAGGACGTTCCTGTCGGAAAGAAAGCGCTTATTGTTTATAAATTAGCATAAGATCATATTAGCTGCGGGTTTGTAAACATGTTGTTTCATCATCCAGATTATTGAAAACATACAACCGGAAAACAGCAACAAGTGTGTGAGTTTGTGTTAACCCTTCAACACCTGACATTTGTTCAGGTTTTATTAACACGCTACGGGACTATCGATGGAGTGTGTTAGCATGTTAGCATGTTAGCTAGTTAGCGGTTGGCTAAACGGTTACTCCAGCCTGCTTTTTCTTCTTGATTTATCAGAAAATGATTTCTGAGAAGGGAAGAGGAAGTCATTCTGACAGTTGTGGTTTTAAAAAACACACACCTCCACTGTCTGGGATTTTTTTTTAAAACACACTGAGGGGAAACGATTCAGTGTGTGTGTTTAGCAGCATGGAACTCTGTGACCTTCATACATACGTGAATATGTGAATACAATATTAAATAGAACCACACAATACAAGGGTCACAATTAGTTAGCGGTTAGCGGTTAGCTCAGTCCACCAAAGTGCGTTTCTTCTTCCTTCTCTATTTTTCTGTCAGGAAATGATGCCTGAGAAGGTGTGTATCGAAAGAGGAAGTCCTCGATTCATAAACTTGCTCAGTCCCGAGTCCGTGTCCTCTTCTGTCGTGAACTTTGACCTCATGGACTTTTGAATGTAATATCCAGGATCTTTACACGGCTCTATCTCGATACTGTGAATGATAAAAAAAAACCATCAAAATCTCCAAAAATCTTTTTCAGCAATATTTTTGTTTACATGTTGTCCGACTCAGTTTCTCTAACAAGCATCAAAATGATTTAGAATCAGTTTTTATAAATAAGATACAGAACATAACTGTAATTTTATAGAATATTAAATGAAATCATGACGTCCAGGTGACAGGGAGAGATCTGTGAAGACACAGCGAGTGACCTCTGACCTTTGAACTTCGTAGAAGGTTCTGCGCGAGTCTTTATCCAGACACAGCGTGAACGCCGTCCTCTCCGTCGTCTTCAGCTTCATGCTGCACGTCCGGATTTTGGGCTCCTGAGAAAAACCACGTTTCACTCACAGAATTAAAACTTTTAAAGATTAAAAACAAAAACAAGATACAAAGATACAGCAAGATACAACGATCCTGAGACACGTTAGACAGCTGTCTCTTAATTTTACAGGAAATATTTTCTAAACCTTCAATTTATTAAAAAAAAAACCCTTCATAACTGAAAAGAAAATAATTGAGCAAGATCAGTAATTAAATTTTTTTTAATAATAATAATAATTAAACTATTAATTATAATAATACTATTAATAATAATAATAATTAAACTATTAATTATAATAATACTATTATTAATAATAATAATAATAATACTGCATTAAAGAGTGAAATCTCACCAAGACACATTTGGGCTTCACGTCACAGAAGTCCACCGTGAGACAGTTCACATCTGAGAGAGAAATCACTGCACTTAAACACAATACTTTAATACGCTATTAATATGTGTCCAGTACGGTGTGTTCTGATTGGCTGAGAGCAGTACGGTGTGTTCTGATTGGCTGAGAGCAGTACGGTGTGTTCTGATTGGCAGAGAGCAGTACGGTGTGTTCTGATTGGCAGAGAGCAGTACGGTGAGTTCTAATTGGATGAGAGCAATATGGTGTGTGTGTTCTGATTGGCTGAGAGCAGTATGGTGTGTTCTGATTGGCTGAGAGCAGTACGGTGCGTTCTGATTGGCAGAGAGCAGTACAGTGTGTTCTGATTGGATGAGAGCTATATGGTGTGTGTGTTCTGATTGGCTGAGAGCAGTACAGTGTGTTCTGATTGGCTGAGAGCAGTACGGTGTGTTCTGATTGGATGAGAGCAATATGGTGTGTGTGTTCTGATTGGCTGAGAGCAGTATGGTGTGTTCTGATTGGATGAGAGCTATATGGTGTGTGTGTTCTGATTGGCTGAGAGCAGTACAGTGTGTTCTGATTGGCTGAGAGCAGTACGGTGTGTTCTGATTGGATGAGAGCAATATGGTGTGTGTGTTCTGATTGGCAGAGAGCAGTACAGTGTGTTCTGATTGGATGAGAGCTATATGGTGTGTGTGTTCTGATTGGCTGAGAGCAGTACGGTGTGTTCTGATTGGCTGAGAGCAGTACGGTGTGTTCTGATTGGCAGAGAGCAGTACGGTGTGTTCTGATTGGCAGAGAGCAGTACGGTGAGTTCTGATTGGATGAGAGCAATATGGTGTGTGTGTTCTGATTGGCTGAGAGCAGTATGGTGTGTTCTGATTGGATGAGAGCAATATGGTGTGTGTGTTCTGATTGGCAGAGAGCAGTACAGTGTGTTCTGATTGGATGAGAGCTATATGGTGTGTGTGTTCTGATTGGCTGAGAGCAGTACGGTGTGTTCTGATTGGCTGAGAGCAGTACGGTGTGTTCTGATTGGCAGAGAGCAGTACGGTGTGTTCTGATTGGCAGAGAGCAGTACGGTGAGTTCTGATTGGATGAGAGCAATATGGTGTGTGTGTTCTGATTGGCTGAGAGCAGTATGGTGTGTTCTGATTGGCTGAGAGCAGTACGATGTGTTCTGATTGGCAGAGAGCAGTACATTGTGTTCTGATTGGCTGAGAGCAGTATGGTGTGTTCTGATTGGCTGAGAGCAGTACGGTGTGTTCTGATTGGCTGAGAGCAGTATGGTGTGTCCTGATTGGCTGAGAGCAGTACAGTGTGTTCTGATTGGCTGAGAGCAGTACAGTGTGTTCTGATTGGCTGAGAGCAGTACGGTGTGTTCTGATTGGCTGAGAGCAGTACGGTGTGTTCTGATTGGCTGAGAGCAGTACACTGTGTTCTGATTGGCTGAGAGCAGTTCAGTGTGTTCTGATTGGCTGAGAGCAGTAGGGTGTGTTCTGATTGGCTGAGAGCAGTACGGTGTGTTCTGATTGGCTGAGAGCAGTACACTGTGTTCTGATTGGCTGAGAGCAGTACACTGTGTTCTGATTGGCTGAGAGCAGTTCAGTGTGTTCTGATTGGCTGAGAGCAGTACAGTGTGTTCTGATTGGCTGAGAGCAGTACACTGTGTTCTGATTGGCTGAGAGCAGTACAGTGTGGTCTGATTGGCTGAGAGCAGTACAGTGTGGTCTGATTGGCTGAGAGCAGTACAGTGTGTTCTGATTGGCTGAGAGCAGTATGGTGTGTTCTGATTGGCTGAGAGCAGTACGGTGTGTTCTGATTGGCAGAGAGCAGTACGGTGTGTTCTGATTGGCTGAGAGCAGTAGGGTGTGTTCTGATTGGCTGAGAGCAGTACACTGTGTTCTGATTGGCTGAGAGCAGTACACTGTGTTCTGATTGGCTGAAGTGTACCTTGGCTTCTGTTGGGGGTTACGGCTGAAATCTGAACTCTCGTCGTCCGTAACGCAATACCTCTCTCTTCTTCTCTGTTGCTCAGTGACACCTGAGAAAGTGAAATTATGGGGTGTAAAGTTTGTGTCAGTTTGTGTACAGAAATTTAGAAATGTATCTAGAAAAAGCTACAGATTTTAAGGTACAAAGGAAGAAGAAATGACTTTATTGTGCACAGAAACTTTATGAAATACTGTAGAAAACAAATTCAGATAATCAGATGTTAATCCCCAAAGCCTCCCTATTATAAATACACTGTATACAGTATACTGTAGGCTGTACCGCAAATACTGTATAAATACAATACTGTGTTGTTAGAGTGAGAGGGCGGGGCTTAGCTGTAGGTGTGAGAGGGCGGGGCTTAGCTGTAGGTGTGAGAGGGCGGGGCTTAGCTGTAGGTGTGATCTGATCTCATTACCTTCCTGTAGTTTAGCGAGACGAGCGCACCACACACTTCTGCAGATTGCTTCTTCTGTCTAATAGTCATGTCTGTAGGAGGAAGAGACACAGTCATGTGACCTGAACAGGTTTCATGATGCCATAAGCGGTGACATCACACACTGAAGTGTAAACCGAGACTTGCACACACACACACACACACACACACACACACACACACACACACACACACGCACACACACAGAGCTGTGTTCATACCTCTACCGGTGGTGTGACGCTGTGTAAACTCGGGGAACTTGATACTGGCGTGAGAAAGGAAGACGTCCTCCACTGACTCTTTGTTCGGGTTACAGAACACAATCTACACACACACACACACACACACACACACACATACATATGTGTGAGTCTTGTGTAAAGTTGTACTCACAAAGGGCTGTATTCAGAGTGGCAACTTCAGCCCGTGAGGAAAGTTGCTTAAGTGGAATTTCTGAGATTATTAAAATTTTTCTCCAGTGTAAAGCTGAGTGTGTTTAAAGGCTGGACTCTTTTGTAAAACCCCGTCTCGGATACGTCTCAAGAAAAATGTGTCAGACGCAAGAACTATTAAAATCTCTACAAGATTATTAAAATCTTGCGTCTGACACATTTTTCTTGAGACGTATCCGAGACGGGGTTTTACAAAAAAGTCCAGCCTTTAAACACACTCAGCTTTACACTTGAGAAAAATCAGGGATAGAAAATACGGACTGAAGGAGGAAATAGCAATTTTATTCTTTGCTGTCAAATGAATTCTGACGTAACATAAACTAAAAAATAAAAGTGACTGATTTATGAAGGAGCCTGTAATGTCAGCGCCGGTTACAACACACCACATGACCCTGTCACACACCTTCCTGATCACGCTCTCTGGTTTCACCCTAATTAGTGTCCTATTATTTAACTTCTGTGTTTTCCGTGATTAGTCACTAAGCCTCTGTTGTATGGAGCCTGTTGTGTGCTTTGATGTTTGTTCTATCTACTTACGATCCTTGTTTTGATCTTGTTTGTCTTTTTGTAAACCATTAACCTGCGCTTGCTTCTGCCTCCTGACAGACGATGGCGAGCGTTCTGTATACAGCCCTTAAAACTTAAAAATACAAAATAAAATAAAGTGTAATGTATATTTATTATGTGAAAGCTGCACGAGACTGAGTGTACGTGAGTTTAGGAGCTAGATTAGCCGTGATGTAGAAAATCTCAGGTCTTTCCGAGAGTTTAACGTGAGGAATGATTTAATAATCGCACTCTAAAAGGTGATTACGGCGTCATGTTCTGTAGCTTTTACACACTGATGCTATAATGTTCACGTTACTACAGTAAATGAAGTAAATGTACATATTTCTACTTAATGAATATTGAACTTTTTGTTGAACTTACCATTCTGAATTTTACTTAAGTGGAAATTAAATTAAAAATTAAATATGTTGATCTGTGAATGAATTTTTTTTACTGTGGTTTAATAATCAAATCAGTCGAGATTCATTTCTACTCACAGAACAACCGTTTTGGGTTTTTTCGGTTTAAAGTAACGTTCATGAGATAATTATTTTCGTGTCGTTAAACCGTCAGACAGGAAGCGAGCTCTCACCTTCACGTAGTAGATGGTGAAATGAACCGGCTGCTGTCCCATTCGCACGTAATAGGAAATGACATCAGCTAAAAAAGGGTTGGGCTCGTGTGGCCTGCTGGAGTCACACTGATGGACAGGACACACACACACACACACACACACACAGGATAATGATGAATGGTGATAATTATTATGATGTCATACATGTTAATCAGGTGAAGTGTTAGTTACCACGGAGGCGAGTTTGGGGATCATGTGACCCAGGCTGATGATGTTACACTCGTACCACGGGTCCACCTTCCCCAGATACGAACCCAACACACACGGGTTAGAGTCCAGCAGACACACACTCTCCTACACACACACACACACACACACACACACACACACAGATCAGAAAGAGGAAATCAGCACAGTGTTCAATACAAACACAACACACACGTCATTTAGTGCTCTAATGTTCCTGTTCTAACACACACTTGATGAGGAATATGAGTGTAGAATGGGTGTGTTACATTTCCACTAACACACACTGACACACACACACACACACACACTGAAACACTCTATCACACACACACACACACACACACACACACACTGAAACACACTAAAACACTCTAACACACTGACACCCATTCACACACACTGAAACACTTTATCACACACACAGACACACACACACAGACATACACACACTGAAACACTCTATCTCACACACACACACACCGACACACACACACACTAAAACACTATCACACACACACACACACACACACACACTGACACACACACTAAAACACTCTAACACACACACACCCATTCACACACACTGAAACACTCTATCACACACAAACACACACACACTGAAACACACTAAAACACACACAAACACACACTGAAATACATTAACACACACCGACACACACACACACACACACAGAAACACACTGACACACACACACACACACTGAAACACTCTAACACACACTTGATGAGAAATATGAGTGTAGAATGGGTGTGTTACATTTTACTGTTTCCTCCACTAACACACACACACACACACACACACACACACACACACACACACTGAAACACACTAAAACACTCTAACACACTGACACCCATTCACACACACTGAAACACTATCACACACAAACACACACACACTGAAACATACTGACACACACTGACACACACTGACACACTGAAACACTCTATCACACACTTGCTGAGGAACATGAGTGTAGAATGGGTGTGTTACATTTCACTGTTTCCTCCACTAACGCACACCGAGACACACCTACACACACACACACACACACACACACACACTGAAACACACACTAACACTCTCACACACACACAGAGCAGAAAGAGGAAATCAGCACAGTGATCAATACAAACACAACACACACGTCATTTAGTGCTCTAATGTTCCTGTTCTAACACACTAACACTCACACACACTCACACTGAACCACTCTAGCACACACTTGATGAGGAATATGAGTGTAGAATGGGTGTGTTACATTTCACTGTTTCCTCCACGCACACCGAGACACACTGACACACACACACACACACACACACACACACTGAAACACACTAACACACAATAACACTCACACACACTCACACTGAACCACTCTAGCACACACTTGATGAGGAATATGAGTGTAGAATGGGTGTGTTACATTTCACTGTTTCCTCCACGCACACCGAGACACACTGACACACACACACACACACACACACACTGAAACACACTAACACACAATAACACTCACACATACTCACACTCTAACACACACTGAAACACACTGAAACACACTAACACACACTAACACTCACACACACTCACACGCACTAACACACACTAACACTCACACACACTCACACGCACTAACACACACTAACACTCACACACACTCACACACACTCACACTGAACCACTCTAACACACACTTGATGAGGAATATGAGTGTAGAATGGGTGTGTTACATTTCACTGTTTCCTCCACGCACACCGAGACACACTGACACACACACACACACACACACACTGAAACACACTGAAACACACTAACACACACTGAAACACACTACACACATTGAAACACACTAACACACACTGAAACACACTAACACACACTCACACACACTGAAACACACTAACACACAATAACACACACACTCTAATACACACTGAAACACACTGAAACACACTCACACACACTCACACGCACTAACACACACACACACACACACACACACACACACACACACACACACACTGAAACACACTCTGAAACACACTACACACACTGAAACACACTAACACACACTGACACACACTGACACACTAACACACACTCACACACACTGAAACACACTAACACACAATAACACACACACACTCTAATACACACTGAAACACACTGAAACACACTAACACTCACACACACTCACACGCACTAACACACACTAACACTCACACACACACTAACACACACTAACAGTAACACTGAAACACACTGAAACACACACTAACACTCACACACACACACACACACACACACTAACAGTAACACTGAAACACACTGAAACACACACTAACACTCACACACACACACTAACACACACTAACAGTAACACTGAAACACACTGAAACACACACTAACACTCACACACACACACTAACACACACTAACAGTAACACTGAAACACACTGAAACACACACTAACACTCACACACACACTAACACACACTAACAGTAACACTGAAACACACTGAAACACACACTAACACTCACACACACACTAACACACACTAACAGTAACACTGAAACACACTGAAACACACTAACAGTAACACTGAAACACTCACACACACACTAACACACACTAACAGTAACACTGAAACACACTGAAACACACACTAACACTCACACACACACACTAACACACACTAACAGTAACACTGAAACACACTGAAACACACACTAACACTCACACACACACACACACACTAACAGTAACACTGAAACACACTGAAACACACACTAACACTCACACACACACACTAACACACACTAACAGTAACACTGAAACACACTGAAACACACACTAACACTCACACACACACACTAACACACACTAACAGTAACACTGAAACACACTGAAACACACACTAACACTCACACACACACTAACACACACTAACAGTAACACTGAAACACACTGAAACACACACTAACAGTAACACTGAAACACTCACACACACACACTAACACACACTAACAGTAACACTGAAACACACTGAAACACACACTAACACTCACACACACACACTAACACACACTAACAGTAACACTGAAACACACTGAAACACACTGAAACACTCACACACACACTCACACACACTAACAGTAACACTGAAACACACTGAAACACACACTAACACTCACACACACAATAACACACACTAACAGTAACACTGAAACACACACTAACACTCACACAAACACACACTAACACACACTAACAGTAACACTGAAACACACTAACACACACTAACAGTAACACTGAAACACACTGAAACACACTAACACTCACACACACACTAACACACACTAACAGTAACACTGAAACACACTGAAACACACACTAACACTCACACACACACTAACACACACTAACAGTAACACTGAAACACACTGAAACACACACTAACACTCACACACACACACTAACACACACTAACAGTAACACTGAAACACACTGAAACACACACTAACACTCACACACACACTCACACACACTAACAGTAACACTGAAACACACTGAAACACACACTAACACTCACACACACACTAACACACACTAACAGTAACACTGAAACACACACTAACACTCACACACACACTAACACACACTCAGTAACACTGAAACACACACTA
Source organism: Pangasianodon hypophthalmus (assembly GCF_027358585.1). Taxonomy (NCBI): domain Eukaryota; kingdom Metazoa; phylum Chordata; class Actinopteri; order Siluriformes; family Pangasiidae; genus Pangasianodon; species Pangasianodon hypophthalmus. The sequence goes on along the minus strand of NC_069711.1, from coordinate 35,241,774 downwards.
ACACTCACACACACAATAACACACACTAACAGTAACACTGAAACACACTAACACACACTAACACTCACACACACACTAACACACAGTAACACTGAAACACACTGAAACACACACTAACACTCACACACACACTAACAGTAACACTGAAACACACACTAACACTCACACACACACTAACACACACTAACAGTAACACTGAAACACACTGAAACACACACTAACACTCACACACACACACACTAACACACACTAACAGTAACACTGAAACACACTAACACACACTAACACTCACACACTAACACTCACACACACACACACTAACACACACACACACTAACACTCACACACACACTAACACACACTAACACTCACACACACACTAACACACACTAACAGTAACACTGAAACACACTAACACTCACACACACACACTAACACACACTAACAGTAACACTGAAACACACACTAACACTCACACACACACTAACACACACTAACACTCACACACACACTAACACACACACACACACACTAACACTCACACACACTAACAGTAACACTGAAACACACTGAAACACACTAACACTCACACAAACACACACTAACACACACTAACAGTAACACTGAATCACACTAACACACACTGAAACACACACTAACACACACGAACACTGAAACACACACTGAATCACACTAACACACACTAACACACACTAACACTGAAACACACTAAATCACACTAACACACACTAACACACACTAACACTGAAACACACACTGAATCACACTAACACACACTAACACTGAAACACATTGAATCACACTAACACACACCATGTGAGTCACTTCTTCAGATGTACAGTAAACAGCTCACTAAACCCTCACACGCTGCATTTAGATCATTAGATCATTCTGCATTTAGATCATTCTGTAATATTAAAATCATTTCTATGAACATGTTCTTAACTCTTTATCTTCTGATTTATTTTATTTGTGATATTTATATATTTTTGTTATAAATCCCCAAAAGAAAGCGAGTGATTGTTTGTACAGTGTGTGTTTGATGTTGTGTGATTGTGTTTGACGTTGTGTCTCACCGTGGTGGGAGAGGAGAGCTGCTGCGTGGACACGGGGACATAAAACATCTTTATGTTCACTTTCATGGTCAGAAAAAGTCTCCGTGCTTCTCTTTTCCTGTCGGAATAAAAACACGAAGCTGTAAAGACTCCATCTTTCTTCACTAACGTCAGAGAGCAGTTTAATAACACACAACTCACAGGAGTGTATTTATATACGAGTGTCCACTGTGGGCGTGTCCCAAACCACACACCCTACCCACTATATAGTCAGCAGTCTACTGTGGGCGTGTCCCAAACCACACACGTCCTACTCACTATATAGTCAGCAGCCCACTGTGGGCGTGTCCCAAACCACACACGTCCTACTCACTATATAGTCAGCAGCCCACTGTGGGCGTGTCCCAAACCACACACGTCCTGCTCACTATATAGTCAGCAGCCCACTGTGGGCGTGTCCCAAACCACACAGTCAATTAACTACTATATAGGCCACATAAAACCTGCCACGAATATTTTGGTTGATTGTAATCGTGTCCTAAACCATATGCCCTATTCATTGTTCACTACATAGTCCACATAAACACCATCATCAGTCCACTGTAGGCGTGTCCCAAACCACACCCCCTACTCACTATATAGTCAGCAGTCCACTGTGGGCGTGTCCCAAACCACACACCCTACTCACTATATAGTCAGCAGTCCACTGTGGGCGTGTCCCAAACCACACACCCTACTCACTATATAGTCAGCAGTCCACTGTGGGCGTGTCCCAAACCACACACCCTACTCACTATATAGTCAGCAGTCCACTGTGGGCGTGTCCCAAACCACACACCCTACTCACTATATAGTCAGCAGTCCACTGTGGGCGTGTCCCAAACCACACCCCCTACACGGTGCCATTGACTCCCATTGGGCAGTTTTTAGCCTTTTTTGGGCGAATTAAAATGGATCCATTTTGACTGAGTTTGTGCAGTAGATACAGTTGGTCGGATTGTGGGTCCGCCTCTTGCCCCGCCCTTATTGGACCTGGACACGCCCCTTCTGCATGTCGGGAGTAAGTTACACGCCTGAATGGAAAAGTGCTCCTTTATGCTCCACTCGGTCGCTTTAAAAGGAGTGACATTATTTATTTCGTTATGAAATATTGCCTGTGATTTGGGCAATTTTAAAATCCAAATCCAACTGATATTATGAACTCTAACTAGTGAGGTGATTTTTCATCTTCTCTTCCAGGTGTTTCAGTTCACTGATGCTATCTAGAGCAACAGACCTGCAGGAAACTGAAGGAAACTCCCTGCTGCGGCTTAGAGCATTTCACACCACTGCACATGTCTGATACACAGGTTTAAAGATGTTAAAGGATGTCTGCTGGGCTGGAATCTCAGAAAGAGCTTCAGGTGTGTGTGTGTGTGTGTGTGTGTGTGTGTGTGTGTGTTGGAAAGTGTGTGTGTTCACTGTCATGTCCAAAACTGTCAATCACCTCATCAACCACGCCCTTTTATTTATCATCAAATAACATGAGACACATTTATCGTAAGGAAAAATATTAGTGGAGATATCAGGGTCGACTGAGTGCGTAAAAACAACAGATTCATATTTTCAGAAATAATTTGTGGAGCTGTAACTTACAGTGTATGTTTGCTATTGTGTACCTGAGTGTGTAGTAAGCCCTGGCGAGTCTCCCGAGTACGCGGTCGTCCCCCATCACGACGATGTTAGCGGTGATGTGTCTCTGACGTTGCTGCTGTTTGAGGAAAGCGCTCCCGCTGCCTAAAGCATCCTGTAAGAACGCCATGCTGTCCGTCACCGAGGGCTTCACCTTCATCCCGCCGCGCCTCAACAGACGCAACGTGCTCTTCGTCTCGGAGTCCGAGCCCTGCGCCATGTCCCGCTCGATGCCGCTGTCCGTGGAGAGGATGGAGTGACGCGGCATGTCCGAGTCCATGTAGGAGGAAAACTCAGACATGTCGAAATCCTCCATGGAGATGCAGAAGTTATCGGTGGAGCTGCTGCGCACAAATTTGGCCAGTTCTCTCCCTGAAAGAGAAACAAAACAGCGGTTCAATCCCAAATCAGTACCAGAGTGTGCTTTGAACACTTTTACACTCTTAAACCTCATTGTAATATCTCTCTACATCATACTGCAGCTCCTACACACACACACACACATGTGTATGTAAATTAAAATACACCCACACACCAGCAGACAGGCGGACACACATGAACGGGTACACACACACGAAAAAAAGATTTTTAGAAAATAGGTTCCTCAAGAGTTCTTTGTATAGCGAGGTTCTTGACTTCCTCAAATAAGCCCTCTCTGAAATACATAAATACTTTAACGCTTCCTCCAGAGGCAGCGGCTGAAGAAGGTTCAGATTATATTTTCTAGATGTCTATCCCTAAGAAGTTCATTTAATATAGGGAGTAGGGCACAAAATCCAAAATGGCTCCCTATCAGACATCAAGTGGACTAGTTAGAGTGCAGAACGTTATTATTATAAAGCTTAGATAGTGATATAAACACACACACACACACTCTTCCAAAAGATATCAAACTCACAGAGCTCTTCCTCCTCCCACCACACGTGGAAGCTCATATCCGGATTGGGAAGAGAAACGTCGACCAGAGAGCCGTGACACAATGGATCTGAAACACACATAACAACACAAAGAAATGTTGAAAACAAACACAACTTCCTTCTGAGAGCGAAGATCACAAACAAATCAGTCTATTTCTGTGTGTGTATGAGACAGCAATGAGGAATATGAAACAAAATCTAGAAAATCTAGAGCTTTATTAGAATAGAATAGATATCGCTTAGAGTAAAGTAGAAAAGAGTTAAATAGAGTTGATTAGTGTAGAGTGGTATAGAGTAGTGTAGCATTAAATAGAGAAGATTAGAGTGGTGTAGAGTTAAATAGAGTGTATTAGAGTAGTATAGAGTTAAAGAGATTTTATTAGTGTTGTAGAGTTGAAGCGAGTTTATTAGAGTGGTGTAGAGTTAAAAAGATTTTATTAGAGTGGTTTAG
>NC_069711.1:35232659-35235159 GCF_027358585.1 Pangasianodon hypophthalmus | reverse complement strand
ACAAATGCTGATGCTCAGATACTCAAGCAGCTCAAAGAAGGCCAGGTTTATTGCTAGCACAATAGCACAAGTGCTTTCTAATGATGAATTAGCCTTTTAACATGAGAACTTAAGATTAGCTAACACAATGTGCCGTTGCAACACAGGAGTGAAAATGGGCCTTTGGATGCCAGTGTAATGTTCAATTAAAAATCAGCTGTTTTCAGCTATAATAGTTATTTACAATATAAACAATGTCTAGACTGTATTTATTATTTTAATTAAAAAAAAAGTGATTCTCTTTCAACAACAAGGCTCCAAACTTTTGAACAGTATCATACATGAGACCCAGAGTGAGTGTGTGTGTGTGTGTGTGTGAGAGAGAGAGAGAGAGAGAGAGAGACCTCCAGGGCATTGGAGAGCGTCGAGCCGTGACAGTTGTCCTCTCCCAGCGTGGCCTGTAGGAGGCGCTGTATCACATGACGCATGTAGCTGAGCTGCGTCTCCGTCCGACCCTCAGCCTCCAGATCCTCCCTCAACACCGAGCACAGAGACTCTGAGAACACCACTGGGTCCACAAACACAAACACACTACACACACACACACACACAGGATTAACCTAATTCTTGTTTAAGAGTTGATCGAGTCACTATAGTCAGATTGCTGTGCTGCAGTGAACCAGAGTGTGTTAGGAGTGTGTGTGTGTGTGTGTGTGTTTTCTGTTCTAACACACTCACTGGACTGATCACTTATTAACACACTCTACAGGAAGAAAACACAAGTGTGTGTGTGTGTGTGTGTGTGTGTGAGACAGAGAGAGAGAGAGAGAGAGAGAAAGAGAGCACAGAACAAGAGACACACTGTCCTCAAAGTACGAACTTCAGTAAAAGAAATGGGCTCGGTGTGTTCACGCTCGATGCTGCAGGGTTGCCATGGCAACTGGGAATATACCTGTCCTGTTTTAAGCATGTGTGTATTTGGCAAAAACCCCGTCTGACACAAAGCAAAACACAACGTTCCATAACATTAAACGCAAACGTAAACAGAGATAAAGTATGACGTGTGATTTTTTTAATAAACCAAATTTGGAATTGTTGTTAAATTGCTGTGGTATAGGAGGAATAAAACACTCAGGGAAGTGCTGTTACAGGAAAATAATCACAGACAGACGGGGACAGACCGAGGCAGGAAGCTCGTTAATAGACGAGGTATGTGGCACGCGGCGTTTCTGAGAAGGAAGTCTTTTATACGTCATTACTCAGTGCTGCGACACGACGGGAAAAACCCCTCCAGGTAGAGAAACAGGTGAACAGGCCAAACCAGTCCGAACCATTAACGTATATTATTCTGAATTATTTTGTAGAGAACGTGTGTGTGTGTGTGTGTGTGTGTGTGTGTGTGATTATATATATATACAAATATATATACATACTCACCGTTCCTGTAAAGGATAATTTTCATTTCTCAGAGTGTGTTCAGCCATAATCTTCCTTAGATACAGCAGTCCTGGTCACACACACACACACACACACACACACACACAATTAGTGCTTTACACTTCTTTCGTTTACTTGCTTTATGGAGCTTATAATGTGCCAAAAAAATGAACAAATTGATGTAATTTTTGTTGATTTCTTTTTTCGTTCTTCTGTAATTCTTTTTCTTTTTCTTTTTAATTTTTTACATCTGGCACATTTTCACTGCTGGACCCTAAAACAGAAACACATCTGGAACACAGAACCACGGTTCCTCTTAGGGATGGATGATACGAGACGATAATATCGATATCGTAATAATCTGTGACACAGTACACTTTTCTGAGATATCGTAATATATTTTAATTAATTTTTTTTAATAATTCCACACTGGAGGCAGCTGATTATTGATAATAAACTTAACTGTTGAACTTAATCTTTAAAATTGTCAAATGTTATTTTTTTTTTTTTTACATTTCTTCTCCTCTGAGTGTTATATATTTCTTGATTATATTTTTATAAGTAAAAGTATTATTGTGTGTTAATTTATGTAAACATTAAAAAAGGGTCAGTTAAATAATAAACATTAAAGTCTTTATTAATTTTAATTTAATTTTTAGGCAGTTTGTGAGCAAACTTTTATGCATATATATAAATAAGCTACACACACGTAACAGATTGTGGAAGAAAAAATAGCAAAATTTGAAGTTATTTTAAAATTATTTATTAAGTATTTAATGTTAATTCATTTGTAATTGCATCAAACCTGAAACTAACCTCATAGATACAGACCTGTACACTAAACATCACAAAACACACCTAATATATATATATATATAAATGATTGTGTGTGTGTGTGTGTGTGTGTGTGAGATACCTGGTGTGTATCCTTCAGCCTTTAATTGTCTAGTGTAATTGAGTCCTACAGTACAGAAAGGCTCTGGCAGCGTCAGCATCCTCTTACACGACTCGTAAAGCCTTTTATGCAGATCATCAGGGATGTACACCGCCTGTACACACACACACACACACACATACACACACA
>NC_069711.1:35217659-35230159 GCF_027358585.1 Pangasianodon hypophthalmus | reverse complement strand
GTATACATTAGTGTGTGAAGGTGAGTGTACATTAGTGTGTGAAGGTGAGTGTACATTAGTGTGTGCAGGTGAGTATACATTAGTGTGTGAAGGTGAGTGTACATTAGTGTGTGCAGGTGAGTATACATTAGTGTGTGAAGGTGAGTATACATTAGTGTGTGCAGGTGAGTGTACATTAGTGTGTGCAGGTGAGTGTACATTAGTGTGTGCAGGTGAGTGTACATTAGTGTGTGAAGGTGAGTGTACATTAGTGTGTGAAGGTGAGTGTACATTAGTGTGTGCAGGTGAGTGTACATTAGTGTGTGAAGGTGAGTATACATTAGTGTGTGCAGGTGAGTGTACATTAGTGTGTGCAGGTGAGTATACATTAGTGTGTGAAGGTGAGTGTACATTAGTGTGTGAAGGTGAGTGTACATTAGTGTGTGAAGGTGAGTGTACATTAGTGTGTGAAGGTGAGTGTACATTAGTGTGTGAAGGTGAGTGTACACTAGTGTGTGAAGGTGAGTGTACATTAGTGTGTGAAGGTGAGTATACATTAGTGTGTGCAGGTGAGTGTACATTAGTGTGTGCAGGTGAGTGTACATTAGTGTGTGAAGGTGAGTGTACATTAGTGTGTGAAGGTGAGTGTACATTAGTGTGTGAAGGTGAGTGTACATTAGTGTGTGCAGGTGAGTATACATTAGTGTGTGAAGGTGAGTGTACATTAGTGTGTGAAGGTGAGTGTACATTAGTGTGTGAAGGTGAGTATACATTAGTGTGTGCAGGTGAGTGTACATTAGTGTGTGAAGGTGAGTATACATTAGTGTGTGAAGGTGAGTGTACATTAGTGTGTGAAGGTGAGTGTACATTAGTGTGTGAAGGTGAGTGTACATTAGTGTGTGAAGGTGAGTGTACATTAGTGTGTGAAGGTGAGTGTACATTAGTGTGTGAAGGTGAGTGTACATTAGTGTGTGAAGGTGAGTGTACACTAGTGTGTGAAGGTGAGTGTACATTAGTGTGTGAAGGTGAGTATACATTAGTGTGTGAAGGTGAGTACACATTAGTGTGTGAAGGTGAGTGTACATTAGTGTGTGAAGGTGAGTGTACATTAGTGTGTGAAGGTGAGTGTACACTAGTGTGTGCAGGTGAGTGTACATTAGTGTGTGCAGGTGAGTGTACATTAGTGTGTGAAGGTGAGTGTACACTAGTGTGTGAAGGTGAGTGTACATTAGTGTGTGCAGGTGAGTGTACATTAGTGTGTGAAGGTGAGTGTACATTAGTGTGTGAAGGTGAGTGTACATTAGTGTGTGAAGGTGAGTGTACATTAGTGTGTGAAGGTGAGTGTACATTAGTGTGTGCAGGTGAGTATACATTAGTGTGTGAAGGTGAGTGTACATTAGTGTGTGAAGGTGAGTATACATTAGTGTGTGAAGGTGAGTGTACATTAGTGTGTGAAGGTGAGTGTACATTAGTGTGTGAAGGTGAGTGTACATTAGTGTGTGCAGGTGAGTGTACATTAGTGTGTGAAGGTGAGTGTACATTAGTGTGTGAAGGTGAGTGTACATTAGTGTGTGAAGGTGAGTATACATTAGTGTGTGAAGGTGAGTGTACATTAGTGTGTGCAGGTGAGTGTACATTAGTGTGTGAAGGTGAGTATACATTAGTGTGTGAAGGTGAGTATACATTAGTGTGTGCAGGTGAGTGTACATTAGTGTGTGAAGGTGAGTGTACATTAGTGTGTGAAGGTGAGTATACATTAGTGTGTGAAGGTGAGTGTACATTAGTGTGTGAAGGTGAGTGTACATTAGTGTGTGAAGGTGAGTGTACATTAGTGTGTGAAGGTGAGTATACATTAGTGTGTGAAGGTGAGTGTACATTAGTGTGTGAAGGTGAGTATACATTAGTGTGTGAAGGTGAGTGTACATTAGTGTGTGCAGGTGAGTGTACATTAGTGTGTGAAGGTGAGTATACATTAGTGTGTGAAGGTGAGTATACATTAGTGTGTGCAGGTGAGTGTACATTAGTGTGTGAAGGTGAGTGTACATTAGTGTGTGAAGGTGAGTATACATTAGTGTGTGCAGGTGAGTGTACATTAGTGTGTGAAGGTGAGTGTACATTAGTGTGTGAAGGTGAGTATACATTAGTGTGTGAAGGTGAGTATACATTAGTGTGTGAAGGTGAGTATACATTAGTGTGTGAAGGTGAGTGTACATTAGTGTGTGCAGGTGAGTGTACATTAGTGTGTGAAGGTGAGTGTACATTAGTGTGTGAAGGTGAGTATACATTAGTGTGTGAAGGTGAGTATACATTAGTGTGTGAAGGTGAGTGTACATTAGTGTGTGCAGGTGAGTGTACATTAGTGTGTGAAGGTGAGTGTACATTAGTGTGTGAAGGTGAGTATACATTAGTGTGTGAAGGTGAGTATACATTAGTGTGTGAAGGTGAGTGTACATTAGTGTGTGAAGGTGAGTGTACATTAGTGTGTGCAGGTGAGTGTACATTAGTGTGTGAAGGTGAGTGTACATTAGTGTGTGAAGGTGAGTATACATTAGTGTGTGAAGGTGAGTATACATTAGTGTGTGAAGGTGAGTGTACATTAGTGTGTGCAGGTGAGTGTACATTAGTGTGTGCAGGTGAGTGTACATTAGTGTGTGAAGGTGAGTGTACATTAGTGTGTGCAGGTGAGTGTACATTAGTGTGTGAAGGTGAGTGTACATTAGTGTGTGAAGGTGAGTGTACATTAGTGTGTGAAGGTGAGTGTACATTAGTGTGTGAAGGTGAGTGTACATTAGTGTGTGAAGGTGAGTGTACATTAGTGTGTGAAGGTGAGTGTACATTAGTGTGTGAAGGTGAGTATACATTAGTGTGTGAAGGTGAGTATACATTAGTGTGTGAAGGTGAGTGTACATTAGTGTGTGAAGGTGAGTATACATTAGTGTGTGAAGGTGAGTGTACATTAGTGTGTGCAGGTGAGTGTACATTAGTGTGTGAAGGTGAGTGTACATTAGTGTGTGAAGGTGAGTGTACATTAGTGTGTGAAGGTGAGTGTACACTAGTGTGTGAAGGTGAGTGTACATTAGTGTGTGAAGGTGAGTGTACATTAGTGTGTGAAGGTGAGTATACATTAGTGTGTGAAGGTGAGTATACATTAGTGTGTGAAGGTGAGTGTACATTAGTGTGTGAAGGTGAGTGTACATTAGTGTGTGAAGGTGAGTGTACATTAGTGTGTGAAGGTGAGTATACATTAGTGTGTGAAGGTGAGTATACATTAGTGTGTGCAGGTGAGTGTACATTAGTGTGTGAAGGTGAGTGTACATTAGTGTGTGAAGGTGAGTGTACATTAGTGTGTGAAGGTGAGTATACACTAGTGTGTGAAGGTGAGTGTACATTAGTGTGTGAAGGTGAGTACACATTACTCTGCAGGTGAGTGTGTTACCTTTATTGACCACAGACTGCGAGGTGTCCAGCTCTCTCAGAATGGTTTGTAGGCTTCGGTAGATTTCCGAGTCGAGAGCCGCGAATTCTGAAAACACATCACACACAATCTTAAACATCACATTTATTAATTACTTAATTATAACTAATTTGATAAGTGATTATAATACATTTATAAACGTTTATAAACTGTTAATAAGACTCAGAACAAGAACCAGTACCTTCTGAATCCATACCGCTACAGTCGCTAGAGTTAGAGACCCACGATGCCATCATGTCAGCATGATGATGTCACTGTTGGTGGTCGCTATGATGGAAAGAAGCAAATAGATGTGCTACTGCAACACACACACACACACACACACACACACACACACACACACACACACACAGCTGACTCAGACATTCTGTTCCTTTATCGGCTCTCAACTTAGCCAAACTTTCTTTCTTCCAGCTACCCAAACATACACACACACATATACACACACACACACATATACACACACACTCACACACACACACACTCATACACACACACACTCATACACACACTCACACACACACACAATGTCCAAAAACAGGATGGAAGGAATGCAAAGTGGAACGAAAAACAGAAACTAACTCAGACTTGCTCCATCTCTGCTAAGCATTAAGCAAAACGAGCCACGTTTTCAACACACACACACACACACACACACACACACACACATACACACTCACACACACACAGTCATACACACACACACACACACACACCTCAACAAACACACACAGTTAAAAGAAATCTCCATTCTCTGACCTGTTTTGTAGAGTTCTGTTCTGGACTACATCGCCATGCACATGAAGTCGACTGAGAGAGTGAGAGAGTGACACGCCGAATAACACTTCCTCTATCTACTGCGCACACACACACACACACACACACACTCACCCAGCCAGTCCGAAAGAGACTGACAGAGAGAGAGAGAGAGAGAGAGAGAGCGAGAGAGCAAGTGAGCGAGGGAGGAGGAGGAGGAAGAGAGACAGTGTGTGTGTGTGTGTGTGTGTGTGTGTAGAGGATGGAATAAACAGAGGAAAGTTCAGAGGGTGGACAAGGAAACAAGGAAAGGTAGTGTTGATTAGAAGTGTGAGAAAGCGTGTGTGTGTATTGGTGTATGTGTGTGTGTGTGTGTGTGTGTGTGTGTGTGTGTGTGTGTGGGTGTGTGTGTGTGTGTGTGTGGGTGTGAATGGCTGATTGTATAAGTCGAGTCCAGGAATAAGTCGAGTCTACATTTAACCCTGACTCTCGATGTGTCTGAAACCACACCCTGTTCACTACATAGTGCACTATTTAGGAATTTCTACTATTTCTATCCAAAAGCAGTGTGTTCATAAAGTCCCACAATGCACTGCAGGAGGTCAGTGTCAAAAACTCTAGCAGCTACAGAATACCCATCATGCACTGCACTGATTTAGTATAGTATTAATGTGAATATTAATGAGCGTATAATGGATAGTGATGAGTGTATGATGGGCAGTAATGAGACTATAATGAATATTAATAATGAATAATGAATATTAATGAGCATACATTGGATAGTAATGCATGTTTAATAAGTAATAATACATGTATAATTAACATTAATAAGTTTGTAATGGATATTAATTAGCGTATAATGAATATAATTACTGAGTGGACGGATGTGTAAAAGCAAATACACAGGTAATTCCAACGCAGACACGCCCACCACAGACACGCCCACCGCAGACACGCCCACCGCAGACACGCCCACGTGGAAATAAAAAGGACACCTTTCTACCTGTTGATTTATTCTCGTATTTTATTTTATTGTTTAGCTAGTGTTAGCTAGCTACACTGTTCAAAGTCTTTTCAACAAGGTTCATGTATTTAGCTTGCATATTAGCTAGCATATTTTAGCTTGGTGAGCTGGTAGTTGAGATTTTTTGTCATAGTTTATAGTCTATGGGTTTGTTTTCGTCGGCTTGCTTCAGCTCGATAGCTTGGCTGCTGTTTTTTTAGGAAGAGTGAGATTTTAGTGAAAAGTTTCCTCTGTCGTAATGTTGAGTAACATTTCTGTATCCTGACAACAGAGAAACAGGACTTCAGCATGTTTTACATTCTGTAATCATAACTCATTATAATCATGAAAAGTGACTCATACTCTTTATGCTCTAGGTTTCGATTCTGAAGGAACTGCAGAAACCTAAACATGATCTCGGGAGGTTCCTTGTGCTCCTGGTGAGGAACAATGACTCTGTTCAGTTACGGTCAAATGGCATTCCGCTCCTGTCACAGCCGTGATGAGCCACAGAGAGGAGATCAAAATATAACTCGTTTCTCTCTTTAGTGAGAACACAGAGCATACAGAGAGTGTAAAGGACAAGGTTCTGGATCTAGAGTGACTGTAGCACACTGTTATCATCTGTGTGTGTGTGTGTGTGTGAGTGTGTGTGAGTGTGTGTGTGTGAGTTTAAACATTTCACTTGTTTGTCTGCGCTGAATCTTTTGCAGTAAATAAGCACTTCGTTATTTTTTGGTGAAGGGCATACTTTCTTAATAAAAGAAAGAATTCAGTCGTGTTGTTTGCACCGGTTCAGTCTGTGTGTGTGTGTGTGTGTGTGTGTGTGTGTTGGGGCCATCTATACAAACCCACAATATTGCGCAATATTGCAAAGTTGAAGAAAACCCAACATGCAGTAAAAAAAAAAAAAAAAAAAACCTGCTGGTTTAACCTGCTTCTGGCTCTGAAACAATCTCTTCCTAAATGTCTTTACTATTTCCTGTTCCATCTGCAGTGAATCAGCCCACATCCTAAACACAAAGGTGTGTGTGTGTGTGTGTGTGTGTCTCCAGCACGTGATGATAATCTGTCACTGTAATCAGTGACAAAAAAACCCCAAAAAACACAACTCTGTTAACTATAATAATCTTCTGTAATTCTTAATTCTGAAAAATATTTCCAGAAGCGACTCTGACCATAAAAACTCAAATTTTCTGTCAAGTCTTTATAACACATACTCTTCCATAAACAAGCAAACAAACAAACCAACAAGTAAATAGATAGATAGATAGCTAGATAGACATTAAGAAGATGATAATAGAAAATATTATATACAATAATAATATCTATCTACAAAGTAATAATATCTATGAACGTTATCAGTCAGGTTTCAGGCCCCACCACAGCACAGAGACAGCATTAGTTAAAGTAGTCAATGACTTGCTATTAGCCTCTGATCGGGGTTGCATTAGTCTATTAATTTTACTCGACCTTAGCGCAGCGTTCGACACTATCGACCATAATATCCTCCTTCACAGACTGGAAAAGGTCGTAGGAATTAAGGGCTCAGCCCTCGACTGGTTTAGATCTTATTTAACCGATCGCTATCAGTTTGTAGATGTAAACGGTGACCACTCGGCACGTTATCGAGTAGAATATGGCGTTCCGCAGGGTTCAGTCTTAGGCCCACTGCTTTTCACGTTATACATGCTCCCTTTAGGTAACATAATCCGTAAACATAATATTAGCTTCCATTGCTATGCTGATGACACACAGTTATACGTCTCAGCTAGGCCAGATGAGAATAGCCAGTTAAAGAAAGTTGAGGCATGTGCGATAGACATAAGAGACTGGATGCTAAGCAACTTTCTCCTGCTAAACCCAGAAAAAACAGAGGTTCTGGTACTGGGACCACAAGCCGCTAGAAGTAAGTTTAGAGATCACACTGTTACTTTAGATGGTCTCTCTGTTTCAAGTAGTCTAACAGTAAAAGATCTCGGTGTGATTATAGACTCTAATCTCTCATTTGAGGCACATGTAGATAATGTAAGCAGGTTAGCATTTTTCCACCTCAGAAATATTGCTAAGATTAGAAATATACTTTCGCTAGGTGATGCTGAAAAACTAGTCCATGCATTTATCACGTCCAGATTAGATTACTGTAATGCTTTACTATCTGGATGTTCGTCTAGATGCATAAATAAGCTTCAGATAGTTCAGAACGCAGCAGCGAGGGTCCTGACTAGGACTAGGAAGTATGAGCATATCACGCCAGTCTTATCTACATTACACTGGCTCCCAGTAAGATTCCGCATCGATTTTAAAATATTACTCCTAACCTATAAAGCATTAAACGGTCTCGCTCCGCAGTATTTAAGCGATATGTTAGTACCTTACGTTCCGCCACGCCTACTTCGCTCTAAGGATGCAGGCTGTCTATCAGTACCACGCATTGCCAAAACCACGGCAGGGGGCAGAGCTTTCTCTTACCAAGCCCCAAAATTATGGAATAGCCTCCCAGTTAATGTACGTGAAGCAGACACGGTCTCAGTGTTTAAGTCGAGGTTGAAGACTTATTTATTTAACCTAGCATTTAGCGACTAGTGTTTTAGACAAAGCAGTAGATCTGGGGGACTCGTGGATGTTGAGTGTTATGGTGATCTGGTGTGTTTGGATGCTGTCTTCCTCACTCTCATTAGTCACTCAGGTGTGTGATGGCAGAGTGACTGTATGCCTTACATATCAGAGATCTCTCGCGTCTGTGTTTCCCCCTGGTTCTCCTTTTAGTTCTGCTGTTAGAGCTAGTCCTGCCGGAGTCCTCTGCACTCCTCATTAAGTTTTATCTCCACACGGTGACTGTGAGTGTACCTAACCACTTTCCTTCTCTTTCTGCCGAGCTACACTCCTGAGCTGCTGGTAATCCAGACCTCCCCCCCTTCACTCTGGACCTGTCCACCGGCAATGCTTCACACTGCCACGAAAACGCTTCAGCTGTTTTCCATGGACTACACAAACACACACTGTACACACACACACGCACACTACAGTGTAAACCCATATGAGGATGGGTTCTCTGTTGAGCCTGGTTCCTCTCAAGGTTTCTTCCTATCACCATCTCAGGGAGTTTTTCCTTGCCACCGTCGCCCTGCTTGCTCATCAGAGACGGCACACACACACTTTTTACACACACACCTTTGTAAAAAAGCGCTATACAAATAAAAATGAATTGAATGAATTAATATTGTATTTTATTGTTATATCTTATCTACTTATTGAATTCATTTATATAGTTATGTTCTTTCTGGATGTTTTTTCATTACAAACCTGTAAGAGAACTTTACTTCTTCCTTTAATATATTTCTCAGTATGCATTCCCTTTTTTTGTTATTTGTTTGTTTGTTTGTTTGTTTGTCCCAGCTCTGCTCTGTTAAAGCTGCAGAACGGGATTCGCTCTAATGAAGTGTTATAACCTGAAACACGAGGAACTGTGCAGCGATGAATAAAATCTCACTGTGACATCTTCAGTTATTTTCCGATGGTTGAGGAAATGCGGCGACTGTCTGTGTACACACACACACACACACACACACACACACATGCACACACACACGCACACACTCGCTATCGCTCTCTGTCTTGCTGCTCTGTAGCCTTACGTACACTTCAAACAACCACAAAGCAACTGGGTCAGTGTGTGTTTATTAAGCCTGCGTTCTGAGCAAATGACAGTGTCTAAAGATGAACTGCGCTGTTTCAGCAACATGCAAAACCACAAAATATCCTGTAACAGAGAGAGAGAGAGAGAGAGAGAGAGAGTGACAGAGACAGAGAGACAGAGAGAGCGACAGGAACTGATGTGTTTCCTGGCTTTCTAAAAGTGTAGGCGGAAAGGCAGAGGGTTATATTTAACCTGAAAAAGCACCGTGTCCAAACACACACATGCACACATGCACACATGCACACACACACACACACACACACACACACAGAATGACCCGCTTTGCTGTTACTGTAACTCTGTGTCTATAAAGTGATTTTACAGATGAACTGTAGTAACAGTAATAGCAGTGTTGTAATAAGCTAAAAAACTGAAAACAGGAAATTGTCAGCCGGTCGAGGAAAATAGGAAACACCTTCTGTCCTTTTGTAGAAGAGAAAAGAAGAGAGAGAGATCCATTTTTAAATAATTACATTTTTTATTTGAGTTCATTTTTATAAAGTGACACATTTGGTTGGTATTTATTTCTTCCTAAAATGATTATATATTCAACCTTTTCTCTATTTTTTTAATGTTTAATCAAGACAGTTGTTGCTGCTCGTGTCAGCTGATGCAGAGCCCCATGTAGCTTTAGGAAGTTATTACTGCACCTAGTGGTCAAACCTGGGAACTGCAACCAGCGCAACAGAAGCCCACTGGGGCAGGAATCTCGCTGCCCCATGCTCGGGGGCGGAGCCGAGGACAGGACAGTTAATGACAGGGTTGCCAGATTGAGCTCTGCAGCTATCAAGAGCTTGTTTTATGGCAAATAATCAGAAATAAATCTAATAAATGAAATCAAAGTGTAAGTTGAATGATTTACACCACAGAGGCTTGGGGTCACATATTTAACTGAACACACTTTCCAATTTCTGAATCCAAACATAAAACATACACACCTGCTCACTTCCTCTTTATCCCTCACTCACAATCACACCACTAACCCTGGCCTTTAATTACCCAGAATTCCTGCTGTCACTGCAAGACAATATGAGGAAGTGCACTGAGGCTAAACAAACACTACAGACAGAGAGACAGAGACAGAGAGAGAGAGAGAGAGAGAGAGAGAGAGAGAGACAGACAGAGAGAGACAGAGAGAGAGAGAGAGACATATTTATTTATGTTCACTGTTTGTACTTTTTTTGTTTTGTTTATTTTAATCTATTAGTATTTTATTTTATTTTGTTTTGTCTTTTTATTTTATTTCACCCTTCATTTGTACCTGCTTTGGCAATACAACTGTACAATTGTTTGTCACTCCAATAAACCACATGAAAACTGTCACTGAAAACTGAGAAAGAGAGAGAGAGAGGGTGAGACTGAAAGATAAAGAAAGACATATAGAGAGAGAGAGACAGGGAGAGAGAGAGACAGGGAGAGCGAGACACACAGAGAGAGACAGGGTGAGAGAGAAAGATAAAGAAAGACAGGGAGAGAGAGAGAGAGAGAGAGAGAGAGACAGAGAGAGAGAGAGAGAAAAAGAAAGACATAGAGAGAGAGAGACAGAGAGAGAGAGAGAGAGAGAGAGAGAGAGAGAGAGATAAAGAAAGACATATATATATATATAGAGAGAGAGGATACGAGGGGACTCTTTACTAAGACACTCATTCTGCTCTCCTCTTCACTGGAAAACATGAAAACTTTAAGTTAAGTGAACTTATTTCTTCTCTTTAACTCCAACTGTCATGACAAGGTTTCGATATAAATCTCAAGTTTATAGGTTTTCAAATATTAAACTTAAAGTAATCCACTTTAAGTCATCATCTTGATTGACTTGGAGTTGAAACAAAGGTTATCTTCAAGCTGAGTTTACTCACTTTTTAAGGCAGCAGGTGAATTTTCATTTTGAAGTTTAACCTGAAGTGTGGAACAGTGATGGGAATGGGAACAGATTTAGATCCTTTCTCTCTCAGTGCATTCACTGTCAGATCACTAACCCCTCTGTCTGATCACATTCCTGTGTTCATCAGAAAGACAGAAACTAACCCCACCACACACACACACACACACACACACACACACAGACACACAGCCCAGTAAGCTGTACAACACCCACAAATCCTACAAATCCATCCTACACGGCCCAAAGCAGCAGCGACGAGTTCCAGAACACAGTCAGCAGTCGAGAAAGTCAAACACCGTTACACACCTTTCTGGACCCCACACACACTCACTGTAAAGAAGGAGTCAATCAGGCAGTCCAACATATTAATATGATCTTCAAAAGAACAGCAGAGAAGGCTAAATTAGAAATTAGAAATACATGAAGTCCTACATGCAGAAAAGATGACAGCTGGTTTGACAAAGACTGTCAGAATTTAAGAAAAGAACTCAGGAAATTATCGAAGCTAAAGCACAGAGATCCAAACAACACGAACATACGACTTCTTTACTGTGAAACACGCAAACAGTATAAACGTACACTCAGAACCAAACAAGCACAACACACACTGAAACAACTGACACTAATCACGGAGTCGATCAACACACATCAATTCAACAACAAACTAAAAAAAAAAAGAGAGCATGAAGAATTGGCAATTCAGGATGGGGATATCTGGACAACCCATTTCCAAACACTCTATAAAAATGTAGAATTCAATTCAATTTTATTTGTATGGCACTTTTAACAATGGACATTGTCACAAATCAGCTTTACAGAAATAAATGGATTCACAAAAATATATTGTAAATATGTGAATTTATCCCTAATGAGAAGCCAGAGGTGACGGTGGTGAGGAAAAACTCCCTGAGATGATATGAGGAAGAAACCTTGAGAGGAACCAGACTCAAAAGGGAACCATCCTCATCTGGGTGCAACGGATAGTGCGATTATAAATCATTCCCTTCTATTATTGTGTACTACATGGACAAATAGTGCGAATGTACAACCAGTAAATTCATCACAGTTTTTGCAAGAGGTCCGGCTGGTTAAAATCTATCCACTGTCCACTGATGGAGTCCTGAGTATGAAGCTGCTCGTGGCAACTGCAGCCCCAAAGCCACTACAGCAATCGCAGTCCCAAGCCATTACAGTACAGTACAGTACAGTACAGCTCCCCATATGAGATCCCCAAGCAGCACCATCTCCACAGCCCCCAGGTGGCACCATCCCCATTCAGACCGTCCATATGGGGCCCCAGCAGCAGCGAGCAACTCAACCGATGAGAACTCCAACCAGAAGCAGGGCATCAGGATGGATCAGGCAGCGAGGAGGAGCAGAAGGGGTCAGGATCATTGGCATCTCAGAAGTAGCATGTGTAGCTCGACAGAGAGTGAGGGAGAGAGAGTGTAGGGTTCTGAGCGTAGGGTTCTGAGTGTTTCTGAGTGTAAGTTTCTTCCCTGAAATCTGAAATCAAGCTCTAATCACACCAGCACAACCTGGACCTGCTGTCCCCCAGAGCTCAGGGTCTACAGCACAACCTGGACCTGCTGTCCCTCAGCACTCAGGGTCTACAGCACAACCTGGACCTGCTGTCCCCCAGCGCTCAGGGTCTACAGCACAACCTGGACCTGCTGTCCCCCAGCGCTCAGGGTCTACAGCACAA